>NC_039276.1:25877504-26022504 GCF_003368295.1 Carassius auratus
ACTAATATATTCTGTGATACCTGTCCTGAATAACTACTATTAATTATCTACTAGTTAAGGTTCAAGAAAAATAACTATGAAATAACTACTTCTGAACAGTTATACGCAAAAAAACACTATATATAATCAGGCTGTGTCCCACAAATCAAGTACTTGAGTAAAAGTACAGATACCCAATAAAATATTACTCCAGTAAAATTATAAGTAGGCTTGTTAATTTTCAAAATTACTTGAGTAAAAGGACAAGTACAAAGAACTACTACAGTAGCAACTTTGTTACAGCCCAATTATTAGCCTATAATGGGAATGAAATAAGGATTTAGTTTGCTTCTAAATGTTTAACTTTTGATTATGAAATGTTTGTTCCATTAATTAAAATGTGGGCAGTATCCATGTTAAAATGGAATAAAATATGCTGTATTAAGAAATGTTCTCATCTGAAATAAACAGATGAGAGTATTTTACAAAGTTTATGATTACTTTTATAAGTTGTTCTTAGTCAAAATGATGTAGTTTATTATTTACTAGGTTCACTTTAGAATTCTGTAAGTTCTGCAAAATTATCTGATAATTCGTTATTAATTACTAATGGGTTCCCTATGTTTTCACTTTAGAATACTGTTTCAGATTCTAAGTAATTCTTCAGGAATTATTTGATAATTCTTTATTAATTACTAATCGGTTCCCATGTTTTCACTTTAGAATACTGTTTCAGATTCGAAGTAATTCTTGAGGAATTATCTAATAATTCAGCCTGATCTCACAATCAAAACGTACATATTTAGACGTAAATTAAAACTGTCCAATACGTGTATGTGCCTTTACGTATTTACAGTGTTGTTTACGTATTATCTGGACGTAATTACAGGTTCGATACGTAACTAAATTTACATAAAAACAACCTAAAATAGGTACAGATAGAACGTGTTCTCTGACCAGTCAGTTATCCATAGAAAAATGCGTAACCCACCCGAACCTAAACCTACCCAATTTAGAATAAAAGATAAAAAAACACAATTTTAGTAAAAATATAACATTAAAACGTTATTTGAGCCACTAACGTTAATTCTACACCTACTCCTAAACCTACCAATAACCATTTCTTGAAACTACATAACGTTACTGTTATAAATAAACAAATAACAGACGTAAAACAAACGTAACATTAATCATTTATTTTTTGCGAAAAGATCAAAAGTGGTACCAAGTAGTTCAAATGATAATGAGTTCCAGTCACAGTCCTCTCTGGAGGTAATAGTTTTTATAAGGTACAGAGCAGAATTTAATTTATTATTAATCCGTGAAATTATGAATCTGTCTTCTCTCCGTGAAGGCGCACTGGCGCAGTACCATAGACAGTAAAAGAAATGGACACAGCGACCCCATTGGAACTCAATTGAGACAAGTGAAGCCCATTTTTAGCGTTTTTTAGCACTTCCGTTTCTGACGCGCAGACTCAAACGAAGCTTGATGACGTCAGGAACCTGTCTGACAGATGTAAATCTTCTAGTAGCTGTGCGTGCAAACTGCCATCGTTAATCTTGCAGAGACGGCGAGCTTGAGCGGGGAGTTCTTTGGCGTGAGTGAGCAGGAGTAAATATTCTGATTAATTATTTTGTATAGTATTTTAAAAATGTAACGCCAGTACGCCTTATTAAGTTAATTGCCTGCGAGCTTCTCCTCCTGTCTGTACGGTAATGCGACAGAGAGATGAGTTATGATGCAATGGGTTATGATGGGTTATGATGCAATCGTTAGCCTATTTTTACAAAAACTGTTTCTACGGGGCCATAATGTAACATAGAAGGTAATGGAGCCCTTTATACATTGTCGTGTATCTTTAGAAATAAATAATGGACAAACGGAGTCTTTAAACGCCTCAGATGTAAAGTTATTCGCTGTCAAAGTGACGCCAAAATGAATGGGGTTCCTTGCCCCTGCGCAGTACTGATTTCAAATGTCTATCAACTGAAACACGGCATGTCGCAATCTGTGACGAATTAGGTGAGAACCAATGAGAGTTCGATATCAGTGCTGTAAACCGTGTCGTAGCGTTTCTCGAGGGTGACGCACTGGCGCTATTTTAACATCACATTCAAATCATATAACGAGCGCGGGCTTTGACTATGTGATGGTCGCTGTTACTGAGAATGAAGATGAAGATCGATTGATAAAGGGCTGAATTTGGATATGTTCCTTGCAAACTTCTGGATTCTAAAGATATGGAGTACAGCAAACAAATAAAATGGATGTGATTTGTAATTTCATGCTGTGCTTTTGTGTATCTATGGTTGTAATGCCACTCATTGGATAGGAGAAAATCGCACAGCAAAATATTGCAAAATGTTTCAGGTTCAAAATAAGTCATTCAGAATTATTTGATCATTAATTATTAATTACTAATGGGTTCCCTATGTTTTCACTTTAGAATACTGTTTCAGATTCTAAGTAATTCTTCAGGAATTATCTGATAATTCTTTGTTAATTACTAATGGGTTCCCAATATTTTCACTTTATAATAGGCCTAATGTTTCAGGTAAAATAAGTCCTGCATAATTATTTTAATTCTTTATTAATTACAAATTGGGTACCTGTATTTTCACTTTTCCTGGTATATATATATATATATATATATATATATATTATATATATATATATATATATATATATATATATATATATATATATATAATATATATATATATATATATATATATATATATATATATATATATATATATATATATATATATATATATATATATATATATATATATATATATATATATATATATATATATATATATATATATATATATATATATATATATATATATATATATATATATATAATGTATATAAGTCTGAGGAGGCACACATACAGTATTATACTGTATATAAAATATAAAAACTAAGGTAAGTTATCACAAGGCACTGGAGTGGGGTTCCTACTAGAAGGTGATTTCTTACAAAACACACTCACAAAACAATTTACTACATAGGCAAAACCTCTATAAAATGTATTGCATTTATTAATATTGCATTTTCATACTACTATATTATTGCTAATAGGATTTATATGAAAGGGTCACAATTCAATGTAATTGTGTAAAACTGTTCATTAGTAGTTACTTCATAGTTATTTTTCTAGAACCCTAAGTAGTAGATAATCAATAGTAGTTCTTCAGGAGGTATGACAGAATACATTAGTTATCGATTAGCTAACTGTTACTTAACATAAAGATAAAATTATATTACATACTGATTAATTAACACATCTTCCTTAGTAGTTAACAGTAGTGAGTTAAGTGTTAATGAATAATCACCTGTTAGTTCTTCAATAATTCCTTACAAGTTATGTAGTAAGTAAGAAACAGTATTCTAAAGTGTTACCCAAATAATATATAATGTCTCCTCATCTAACCAAAGGGTCTATGGACCCTTCCCCAAAAGGAAGCTATCACCTCAAAAGGACAGAACAGGCCTCTGATTCCCTAGCAATCAATGGCACACTATCTGATAACACTAGGTTTACGACGCCCCAGGAATGTGGCTAAGCAACTCTAAACTCAGGTCTCTAAAAACTGACACATAATGCACATAAAAAGGGACTCTTCTTTAATTAATTCATAGAAATTCTTTGAATTAATTCACATATACTTTAGGGCATTGTGTATGCTGTTACTGTTCTTGTGTATTGTATATGTTTTATACATGCTTATGATGGATCACTAGTTAATATAACATCAACTATATAATGTTTGATATCTATGAGTTTGTATTTTGATGATCTAAATGAGAGTGTATATTATGTTGATGCCTATCCAACACATTAGTTTTATAAGAATCTTAAAGATTCTTCTCTTGAACCCCCAAAATCTAATTTCATATACAAGACACCATACAAGGAACAAAGAATGTAAAACAGAAGGTACCATTTCTTATTGGGTCACTCAGATCCTGAGGGTGTGACATAATTCCCCTATATAGAGCACTGATCACCAGATCAAGGCATTTCTTCTAGATTCAGGAATTCCAGGAGAAGATGCTGAGCTAAGAGCTTTCAAAACCACGCTAAGCTTGTGCCAGGCTTCGGCCTTGACTATTCTTCAAGATTGTCTGATTCAAACTGGTCTCACTTCAGCAGAGACCAACTGGAGCCTCAAAGTGCATCAGGACTCTTTTCAAACAGGTGAGACTTGCAAGTATCTTAGTCTTATTAATTGATACATTAAGTATCATATGCACCTTTTACACCTTTTGTTTGAACTAAGAAACTGATGTTTCCTTCAGGCTGTAGATCTGCTGAACATCAAATTGTACCTTAGCTTAAAGCTGAAGTAGGTAACCTTTGTAAAAATGTATTTGTGAAACCTGTCATTATGTCCTGACAGTAGAATATGAGATAGATAATCCGTGAAACAATCAAGCTCCTCTGGCTCCTCCCAGTGGTCCTCTTGCCATTTGCAGAAATTCATCCGCTCCCGTAAGAAACAACCAATCACAGCTTGATTGTCCGTAACAAGTCCGTAACTTGTTTTTGTGTTCAAGATTTACAAAATGTATATAATAAGCGAGTACATCATGAATCCATTTTCCAAACCGTTTTTTTAGCCTGTCCTGAATGATTAGGGTACATCTATAATAAGTTTTATATTCGGACTATTCTAGATTGCTTCGGGGGTACCGCTGCGGAGTAACCCAGTACCGTTGTGATTCTTCATTGACATAAAAAGAGAGCAGTAGCTCCGGCTACAATGTTCTTCCGCAAGATGCAAGCAGTTCTGTTTGTTAACTGCTAGAGCGAGGTCTAAAGTTACTGACTGCAGTTTTAATGTCTTTATTTCTTTTCTTTTTACTGCTTAAGCTTTAACCGTTTTTTTCCTATGCCAACTGTATGCATGAGTGTGTGTGTGTGTGTGTGTGTGTGTGTGTGTGTGTTAGACTAGTTTAAGTGTTTATGTAGTTAATAAAGTCTTATTTTTATCACACTTGAGGTTGTGCACTGTTTGCTCATTAATGTCCCTAATCATGCAGTTCCTCTTCAGGAACGAGACACTGTGTTGAAAACGCTTTGGGGAATGCACTTAGCGTAAGCAACTCTGAATATCGTTTGTAATCAGTCCAATGGAAGCACGTGACGTCACAGGTGGGGTGACATAAGCGACCAGGAAGCTATAAAAACACGTGTCGCGCAGCTGGTGTTAGCTTTGTGTCTTCAGCAAGCGCTCTGTGTGTGAATGTCAATTGTTTGTCTTGTTAGTCTTATTCATTGTTGTCTGTCCAGTAGAGTTCCAAGTCATGTCTAAGAGCTAGGGGATTGCACGGTCCATGGCAGCTATGACGGCCACGGAGAGACACTTATGGGTGACCCTGTCTGAAATGAACGAGCGGGACAGGGTGTGCCTTATGGACGCCCCAATCCAGCCTTCTGGGCTGTTTTTGGTGATGCAGTCAGCACTGTCGTCGACAGGTTTCAGGAGGCTCACAAACAGGCGGCAGCGTTCCATAAGTCCTCCCTCGTCGCTCTCTCGGGGCAATACTGGGCAGGATGGTGCCCCAGCCACACCTTAGCTCCTCATACTGCCTGGCCCAAAAACAGCGTGTCGCTCTCTCGTGCTCCTCCGCATCGTTCTCTCTCAGCTGAGGTCATTCTAGCCCCAACAAGATTGACGAGATCGCATGCTTTCTGCTGGGGTGAGCAGTGGTTACACTGCAGTACATTGGTGCCCGTCTCAGCCTCAGCTGCCCTCTGGTGGCCAATCTGACATACCCTGGCCAGTGTTCGCAGAGGCGCAGTGCGTCCCCAGCAAGGATAGTTCTCAGTATTTTCCACTCGTGCGCGTAGCGGGGGCTGAGACACTCGCCGCCCCTGCAGGGGCCTCTTACACCAGAGGTCAGTCTCGAGAGACTGATTCCCTTAGAGATTATTTAGCAGCATGGAAACTACTGCCAAATGTTTCTCAATGGTCCTGCACACAGCAGGAAAAGGCTACCATATTCAGTTCAGCTCTGCACCGCCGATTTTCAACGGGGTTACTCCGACGATAGTCAGCCCAAGCAGGTCTGGTTATGGAACAGGAAGTAAAAACCCTATTAGAGAAGGAGGCCATTTGAGGTGATCCCTCCTCAAGACAGGGAATCTGGGTTTTACACTATAGTTCCAAAGAAGGATGGGGGGTTGCGTCCGATCTTAGATCTGTGGGTCTTAATTTGATCAGTTTATGAAATTGATGTTCAAAACTCCTCTCATTAGAGCAGTATATATTCCTGGGAAACTAAATATGGGAGCAGACATACTGTCGAGGCAGGGGCTGAGGCCCTGGGAATGGAAGCTTTACCCCGAAGTGGTGAAGCAGAACTATGGAGAGCTTTTTGGCAGACGCTCAAGTAGGACCTTCTTTGCGACTCAACGAGGAAGACAATCTACAATGCCCCTTTGGTTTCTCTCTATTCATCCAGCTCCTCCTGGGAGCTGCGACGCTATGGTACAGGACCTGGCCGAGGCTTCGTGCTGTAATTGCCATTCCCCCTATTGCTCTGCTTCCAGGAGTTCTGGTGAGAGTACACCGGGACGGGGTCCATCTGTTAGTAGTAGCCCCATTCTGGCCGGGCCGAGTATGGTTCACAGATATGGTCTCTCTCCTCGGATGGCTCTCCATGGGAAATACCGATCAGGCAGACCTACTCTCACAGGTGCAGGGCATGATAATTCACCCTCGCCCAGAGTTGTGGAAGCTTTGGGTGTGGCCCCTGAGGGGGCACAACTAATAGTAATCCGGTGTCTCAAATGAGGTTGTTGAGACCCTCCTCCAATCCAGAGCTCGCCCAACGAGGAAACTGCACGCCCTGAGGTGGAACTCTGCACCTCATGGTGCAGAGACTGCCAGCTAGACCCAGCAAACTGCCCAGTTGGTACATTTCTGGAGTTCCTACAGGCCAGGCTCTCTGCAGGGTTGAACCTCTCAACGCTGAAAGTTTATGTGGTGGCCATTGCGGCCCTACCATGCCCTTCTCGATGGTTCAGTCTTTGGGAAGACACCCTTAATTACACATTTCCTTCGCGGTGCGCTGAAGCTGAGACCTCCAGTACGGTCCCGTATTCCCCCATTGGGACTTGGTTGTGGTGTTGTGTGCAAAACCTCCGTTTGAGCCCATTCAAGATATTTCAGACAGACATCTGACTCTTAAAACCGCCTTTCTGTTTGGCTATTACCTCTCTGAGGAGAGAAGGAGACTTGCAGGCCCTCTCAGTGGCCCCTGCCTATCTTGATTTTGCACCTGGCATGACCAAGGCATTCATATACCTCGAGCGGGATATGTTCCTAAGGTTCCCTCTGTTACACCACAACCTGTAGTGCTGCAGGCCTTCTGTCCTCCTCCGACCAAGCGAAGCTAGATTGTATGTGTCCCAGTTCAAGCACTGGACTCATATGTCCACAGAGCTGCCCTGTGCAGAAAAACAGACCAATTGCTTTAATGCTACGTTCCCCCAAAAGGGGTTCTCCTGCTTCGAAGCAGACTATTAGTCATTGGATAGTAAAAGCTATCAACGCCACCTATGAGTCCTCTGGTCGTACCCCACTGTCGGGAGCCAAGGCTCTCCCTACTCGGGGGTATGGCAGCCTCCAAGGCCTTCCAAGCAGGTGTCTCCATGCTGGACATCTGCAATGCTGCGGGGTGGTCCACACCTTCTACTTTCGTAAATTCTAGGGCTTAGACATGCCAGTCACTCCAGGCACTCCAAGCTGTGCTCTTTGGATACACACTAGGCAGGGGTTTGGTAGTCTGGCAGCGTTGGTACTCGTTCCCCAAAGCATTTTCGACCCAGCTCGAGTTCCTGAAGAGGAACGTCTCTAGGTTACGTACGTAACCCCTTAACCAGGAAATTAACATTCTTAGAATTGACAGACAGTTGACATAGAGAGGTCAAGTAAATACTTACAGTGGATCTAAATGTTATTATTATGCATAACTAGTTATGATTGATTATTCATATTTCCCCTTTAAAGTGATTCGCAGCATTAGTTTTAAAATACTTTTTTTTTTGCTCCCTGTAAGGTGGATTTTCACTACTTACCTCAAACTTTTGAACTATGATTTTGAAGCCAAGTATCACAAGGCATTTGTCTCTATCAAAAATACTGACATACTACAGTATGCTTGTGAAATCCACCCACCTTTATTCTTTAATGCAAACCCATGGAGGAGCCTAGTAGTTGTTAACAGACACAGAGTAGCTATGCTAACTGCAGCGCAAGAACAGCATTCTGCAGCACTGCCAAACTCACACACATAGCTGTCAATCAATGTACCACCTCAGTATGCAGTGCTGCAAAAACTGGCACTAAAATCATCCTGATTCCTCTTGCAAATGTGCATGTTTTTCTACTAGATCAGAGCCAGATTTTGGTTTGTTTTATGTCTTTATTCTCTTTTCTCTCTTTATATAATGTATTTTTAGAAGGATATGACTAAAGGCCAGTTTAAAATTGCAATATTTATTCATGCTAAGCTACTTATGGAAAAACCTATGCGAAATATGAATATTTCACATTTGCTGTGTTGATATTGTTTTAAAGATTTGAATGCACGACAATACATCATTCTGTGAATGATTGCTGTTTGTGGGCTGATGAATGTTGTCTACCTCTTGCAGTGCAGGATATTCTGTATGAATGAGATACATTTCATTTCTCTCCCAGTGCTGAGAGCTCATGTTGACATCCTGTATAACTCCTGTTTGAAAATAATCCTCCAGAGGTGAGAGGAACCTCAGATGCTCTCAGTCAGGAGGGCATGACAGGAGAGAGAGGAGCGAGCCACTTCACAGAGTGTCAGATTCCTAAGATTCTAGCCCATCTCTCATCAGCAGAACATGGATAGCACTGTCTTCCCCCTCTCTCCTCGCTTTTAGCCTTATATAAACATCTCACATGAGAGGCAGACAGAGGGAGAGTGAAAGAGAGGACACGGGAGATGGTCATGTACTGCCCCAAGGCCATCATTGTGAGTCATGCAGTACAGTATGGAATCCAACAAATTCAGGCCGGGTCACTCTACACCTCAAATTATATTCTGTCCTATTCTATTCTATTCTATTACATTACATTACATTACATATAGTATAGTATACCAGTAGTATAGTCACACTATTGTTGGGAGGAGTCTCAGGGGGAGGATGAGAGACCGGGAGTGGGATCGAATGAAAAGGTGGTGCAGGTAGTATGATCCAATTAATGGCCTTGAACAGGGTAGGTGAGCGGTGATTTCACCAAGTATAACATGTTTCTGGATTAACATCCTTGTTGATCCTGGAACAACATTCCAATCAACCAATCAGAATTGAGATATAACTTTCAGGAAATGTCAGTTTTAGGCTTACAATCAGGATTAGGTGCTTCTACACCCTTGTTAATGAGCTATCATTTCCCACTGTATTATAATAAATTATGGGTAGGGTTAAGTTTAGGGGTGGCGATTGGGTTAAGTTTATATCTTTGGACAATAATGTTGATCCAGGATCATCAAAAGATGTTGATCCAGTAACATTTCTTACTTGGCAAAATCATGGCGACCGGGGTGGGTAGGTGATGACCCAGGACACAGCCAGAAGGTGCCGACGACGATAGAGTTGGAGGCCACAGCATAGACAGAGTGATGAGGAGATGGAGCGATGCCGAAGATCCAGGTGGCTGCGCTGGAGCCATAGCGATGATCGTCTGAGATGTACAAGGGGACCCAAAGGCCATAGGGTGAGCTGGAGTGACATAGGAAGGAGGGGGAGTGTGAGGGAGGTTGAAGCGGGTCGTAGCCGAAAGGGTGTAGGGCAGTAGAGCTTGTGGATGGCCAGCAAGGTCACAGCGGAGGTGTGTCCTACCCATGTGGAGCCGACTGACTGAGGGAGCAAATAGCCCGTGGTCGTGGAGGATCACAGGTGCATGAGTCAGGACGGTGGGATGTGGTGGAGTGGAGCCATCCGAGGCCAGAGCCGGAGCCACATGCTCCTCAGGTCCGGCAGGATTGAGATTGAGGGGGACGAAGAAGACTGGACAGCCGGAGTGGCTGAGGAGAATGAAAAAATGCACAATATTAAAATCAAACATTATTTTTTTTAAATTAAAAGATAAAGTCTCTTAAAGCTGCTTAGAGAGGAGGTGGGAGAGGGAGGCTGGGCAGGACCAGCGAATCAGCCAGATGAACAGAATTAGGCAGGTTTAGTGGAAGCAAGTCTTAAACTCTTCAAACTGAAAAACAGTGAAGGTGGGCTCTTGGTCCTGCAGCGCGCTCTTGCTCCCACTCCTTGCAGCAGAGTGTCAATAAATGGACACACACCTGAACAGAATGAACACAATTAATTGAAGGAAACGGAAAACAAAGTCCAAACTGAATAATACATTGGCTATTATATTATATATATTATATTATATTATATATATATATTATATTATATTATATTATATATATTATATTATATTATATTATATTATATTATATTATATTATGATAAACGACAAACGTTGCCAAATTGTTTGGCAACTACCTGAAATAAAAAGTACTAAAATTACTTAAATTTAAAAACTGAAGTTAACATAAATTAAAGCTCAACAGAAATAGTTTAAAGAGAAAAACACTTGACAAAAGTACTAAAATGTAAAATTAAAAGGAAAACAAAAATATAAAAAATTGAATTCAAAAATATTAATCATGTTAAAATATATAAGTAATAACACATTATATTATATTATAATACAATCTACTTTACATACTATATAATCTTATGTATTTTTTATTGTAATATCATTTTTAAAGACAAATAGTTGTAATATTTCATGTTAATGTAATGCAAAATTATCAAATATTAAATTGAAATAAGTATTTAAACATTGTGCTAGCTGGTTAGTTAATTCGTTATCAATTAATTAATTACTTAATTTTATTATTAATATTTAAACATACAATCAAATTAAAAGGATGGGGATGTTTTCATGAGATTAACCCCTTATTTCCACTCCCTTGGACCACATCACGCATTAAATGGACGGCGGTCATATCTGGCTCTTTTAAACTTTGAACCCACTCTCAAATCTACACCCATTCAAACACACAAACTTCAACACACAAAGCCACGCATTCTTGGAAATGTACAGACAGTAGAGTCTGTGCCCTATTATTTGTGTAGGTTACGTTAACATGCCGTCACTGAGACTGGCAAATAAATGTGTAAAGTAACTGGATAGTGGAGGGATGTATTTTCCGAAGCATTGCAGGGTATGGGTATGTGCTCAGCTGGTTCACTCAGACGTTAGTGGCTGTGTGGTGTTTTAGGATGTGAACTTCTGACCCTGGAGTCACCTGTCATGTCAAATGAGCTGTGACGTCTCTCTCTCTCCTTCCCTCCCTTTTTTGTGTCAATGGACCACAGCTGCCATTTTCACACATCTGCACACACACACACACACACACTAAACAACACATACCTTTCTTTCAGTGGAAGACTTTTCTAAGTACTTTAATAAATAAATAAAAATAATAATAATCATATTACTTAAATATTAAACTACCCAAATAAGCGCGCGCACGACACATGCAATGTCAATAGCAAATACTTACAGTAGATGAATCAGAAGCGCAGATTGTCGTTGCAAAGAAAGAATTAGCTCCTCTCCCTAGGTTCACAAAACAGTCGTCCATAAAATGCATTTCTGTTCTGTTGTAAGTAATCTTAAAGATTCCTAAATGCATCTACTCTTGTAAGGGCAAATAAAGTGTTTGCTTTCGCCTAGAAATGCACAGCATCTCCATGACATGGCTGCTTCAACACTAACTGCGGTTACTGAAACCACATCTTCGTTCTTTGAATGAACGTTTGGGTGGCATTATGCAAATATTACCACATACTGATGTAGATATGTGGGGGCGTGTTTGAATAGGGGGCGTGGCAAAGTCTTAACTTTGATAAGAATATGTCTTTGCATTTGAGACTTTAGTCTTTGCAACTTTGTAACACTCCAAAGAGAAAGGAAAAAAAAAATAAATATCATCATATGACCCCTTTAACACTTGTGAAAAAAGTACACTTGGAGATATAAAAAAAGGAGATATTATGGAAATAAAATACTTTTTTCTTTCAGACTTAACGTAATGTTTTTGAAAATGAGAAAATTAGGGTGAGACCAAAATTCCATGAAAGTGTCAATGGTAAAAGTGTCAAATGTAAAGTTCTGTGGGTTATCTATCTACAATGCAGATGCAGCCACATAATTTGCATTGTTACTCAGTCTACCAAGAGCAGTGCAAATTATCACTAGGTCTCATTAATATGTGCAAAACTCACAGATTTGAACTTTAGAGTGTGCTAAAATCCATGGCGGTGTTCATATTTATTAAAAAGTCTTTTGCCGTGGAAAAGTTCTTAACACCACCATAATCATGAAGGTGTGCTCTCCTTAAGCACACGCAAGTGGCTTTTTAATGCATTAATATTTTATTATTTGCAAGTACAGTTTTTAGAAATACACTTTTAAGATTTGAAGTACACTACAAGTGCACATTCAATAAAATAGAAGTGAATACAAACAATACAGAGAAAGATATTTCCCTCACTGCCTGAAAATGTGAATACAAAGACACAAAAATGCCAATACTGAATGTCTGCTTATGTACATAATATGCTTTTCCCCCCAGTCAAAACATAACTGCCAATATATCTCTCTTCTGCACAGTGGATGGTGAATGGACAGGTGATTCATTGTTTACTGATTGTAAATATTTGTCACTGATGCTGTGCATACATATACAGTACCTTCTACAGCAAATACACATTCACAGGGTGAAGGTACTCTTTGAATCACACCCTGAACGAGTCTGTTTAGTTCATGTTGGTGCAGTAGTATTCTTATTTCAGCAAGTTTCACATTGATTCGCTGCCAAAATGGGCCTCTGCAATCCATGACAGGGAATCGGAAAGACATGTCACATGCAGCCGGTTAGTCTGTCACTCCTCTTCCATTCTTAATCAGTGAGTGCGACAGACCTTTAACAGAAGAGGGAGAGATTTCAGCAAAAACAGTCGGCAGGCATGGCATCCACTACAGAAATCACGTTGTTTGGAGTTGACTTGTGGGACGCCACCTTTCATCAATCAGAAAAGCTGAAGAGCATTTCTGCCTATGCATAATTTTGCACATTCAAGGGAAATTACATTGGGTTTGATGTCTGTAGAGGGGAAGATGGGGGCAAATATGACAAATGGTCTTCACTTAAACATGTGGGCACTCATTCATGAGTAAGTGTGTGTGTGTGTGTGTGTATTTAAAAACAGTATGAGTGACAAGTTCATTTCAGCTCTACATTTGATCACTCAGAAGGACACAAATGCTGTAAATGGAGGAAGGGAAGTCTGAAGTGTGTGTGTGTGTGTGACAGGGCTGGGGCTTCATTAAAGTTAAACTTACTGTCTCCTCCTCCTCATCATTTAGACACATATGCAAAGTGAAGCCCTCATTACCTCACCTCTTCTCAGGTTATATGCTGTCAAACACATATATACTGTGCATCGACTCACATACTGTACATCCACATATAATGTGCAAGCGCACATACAGTACATACATACTCTCAGACCGTAAGTGAACTTCTGCTGACGTCCTTATGGAGGTGACTGTATTAATGTGAAGATTAATGAAGATTAAAGCCGGAATCTCCTTTTCCACAAACAGAGAGATCAAAGTGGCATGCCTGATGCCAGCCTCCTAATCCTCCACTTCACTCAGATCAGAAAGAAATGGAGAGAGAAAGTGTGAGTGGGTGCACAGTTAAAGCTTCCAGCGAAACAGTATTAATAAGGTAGTACTACGGGGGACCAGGCCTGCTCCTGGAGAACCAACGTCCAGCAGAGTTTAGCTCCAATCATGATTAAACACACCTGAACCAAAGCTTAACAAAATGATTTCTAGAAACCTCCAGCTGCTGTGTTGGAGTAAGTTGGAGCTAAACTCTGCTGGATGTTGGTGCTCCAGGTTCAGGATGGGACACCTTTGTTGTAAGGATGCCTAGAATCAATGTACAAATTGTTGGTGGGTGAATCTCAAACCTGTCAAGGCCATGTCCATAAATAAATAGTAACAAATAAAGTATTTGAACTTTTGATCAAATCATCCCTCTGCTGTAGCTGTGAAATTCCATTCCTGCATATTCAAGAGCATTCATTATACTCAGTGATGCCAAACCTGGAGAGACATTTCAAGGTGACAATATTTTTTTTTAAATGTGAGTATGATCACGGTTGAGATTTTTAGAAGGAAGGTTATCAGTGAATAATTGCTTAATATGCAATCAATCAAACTCTTTATCGTTGGGTTGGAGAATGACTGATGGGAAAATAATGTAAGAAATAATAACGGTCCAAAAATTGCTTTAATTTTCTTCATGCAAAATATAATTTCTTCTTCTTCTTCTTTTGGTTTTGATTTGATTTGGGTGGGGTACCCAGCCATGTTTTTGTGTGATTCTCCTGCCTGGAATAAAATGTAATTGCAAAAATAGTCTGTCAGGAAAAGGTAGCAATTAATAACTTCAGATGTAATAAGAAATTCATTCATCACTTCTTTTCAAATCTGCTTGTTTGTCTGAATGTTTTTTGAGACTTTAACCTTCAGACGAACAGAAGAGGACAGGATGTGTATGATCCCTCTGCATGGGGCTTCAACTGGATGATGCCATAATTCATATGCTGCCTTTGGTGATTTTGTGTTGTTTTTGTTCTTCTTCTTTCATTTTATTTCAGTCAGAGACATAAATATATGCATATGTGTGTGTCTCTGTCTGTGTGTGTGGGCCCCATTCATTCTTCACAGTCAAAATCATGCAGTACAAATGCATTTATATGTCTCTTTTAAGCATGCCCGGCAAACAGCCATGACTAAGATAAATCATATGCAAATGTCTGTGCTTATCTTGTTTTTTAAGTGGGAACCGTGAATATACAACCATCTGTAATGTGAACATGCGTATGATGAATGTGTTTGTGTGCTCATTTCTGCATTTATTTTCCATACATAAAGGACAAATGAAAATTAATTATCATTACTTACTAACATTACAACCTCATTTTACTTTACTTTCAGTTAAACAGAAAAGAACCATAAAGAACCAGTATCAGGGACTCTCAAACTTGGGTCCTGAGACCCTCAAGGGGTCGCAAGAGGGTTCTGTGGCAACTCAATTACTGAAATAATACTACTACTACTACTACTAATAATAATATTAATAATAATAAGATGGTAACTGTTGACGTTATCTCTAAAACTGATATGAAACTTGTGAAAACCCCTATACAAATAAATAAATAAATAAAAAACCTGAATTGAACTGACAGTGTTTCTATTGACTCTTTAGGTTTATAGCCTAATAATACTCTGCTGTAATAGTGAGTTAAAAAAAGAGATACACTTAATACAAATCAATATTTTCCAGATTACAAAGGGCTATTATTTATTTGCTTTGGCTTCAGTAAAGCAACATAATCAAAAACAACTATTTAATATCACATTTTCTCATAGAGTATAATAACCTTTTACACAAATACAATACTACACAAATACATAATTTTAAACAGAAGGAACCTGGGAACGCAGCAAAAATCCCTGGTCTACATGACTCATGTACTATGTTACAAGAAGTCATTAATGAGCAAACTGAAATTTAAGTCACTATTCAGGGAAAAAAGAAGAATGAGTGAATGAAAAAAAAATGAATGAACGAACAGACGAACAAATAAATGGTTTAAAATGGTCAAAGTCTAAATACCATTGTGTTTCGTTATACGTTTTTTTTTTTTTTTAGCCTGTATGTCTCATAAAGCTATGGCTTCAAAAGATAAAAAATAAATAAAATAAAATGCAGTTTTTGAACCACTTTTATGAAATTATTGAGATGCTTTTTTGGAGCTTGATGGTATAAATTTGTATGCACTGTCATTGTATCTAAAATAGCAGCTTGGACACTTTGTACAATATCTCATATAATGCTTTTACAGAATAATAAAAAAAAACTAATTATAACACAAAGAATGAGTTAAAGGCAACAAATCTGTGCTTAATTATTATTCGTATGTAAAAAAAAAAAAAAAATCTCATTCAAAACACATCATTTCAAAAAACAGAAAACCTGTTTGAAAACAGTAATTATTTTTGCGGTTACATTTGCTTCAGATCTCACCATAGAATCAAAGACACTTCACACAGCTCTAAATCACCAGCAAAACAAGCACGTCTGATGGCTGACAGTTATCGGGCTTCTCCACACACCCCTGCCCCCCAAACCCATCTCTTTTATGAGGCAGGCGTAGAGGAGGGGTGCGGGGGCACTGATGCATACTGAACACCTCTCCCCTCCTCCTCGTCCTCCTATATACTGTCTTCCCACCACAGCTGTTCCCCTCCCCATCTCTTAAGCCTCCCATGAACTAGCACGATGATTGATATGAATTCAACTTTTACATGTAAATCTATTTACATGCACATATATTTCCCTTATCAAATCCATACAGATGTCTTCCTTAATCTTTGCTTCTTGGATCCTCTAGCTCTCTCTTATAGACAGTCATGGTATGGTGGAGATCATAACAACAGGATGGAAATGTATGCAAATGATAGGGGTGAGAGAGAGACAAAAAGAGACGTTGTCCGTGTCTCTAATATGTTGTCCCTAAGTAATCGGCTGCCTTGAGATGCAATAACAATCTTGCTCATGTCTTCACAGAAAGGGGTGGACATGTCACTGTTTTTAGAATCATCTGTTTCCTCTCTTAATGCTTCAGCTGTTTGTACCATCCAAGTCATTTCCATCTTATAAAATGCTAAGTTCTTACTTGGATTGGATGAGCCATTTGTTAGGCCATTGTAAAATAACCTGTATAGACACTCATGTGTATGCACACCAGTTCTATATTAATGCCAAACATCTATAAATCCAAGTCATATTAGACCTACTGTCTTGCTTAATTAAAAAAAAAAAATGTTTATATATATATATATATATAGAATCATAGTAATAATAAAATAAATCTGAAATTTGTGTGACCACACGTTGTCAATGGAAGAAAGCTTTATTGTTTAAATAAATTATTTATCTGTTATTATTAATGTTATTAAGAATTCACCAATGTTTAATACTGGCTGAAATTCAGCAAATGGTAGATATTAAAATGCTATTTTTAAATGAATGAATATGTGTAAAAACTAAAATCATTTATTTTAAAGGGTTCAAGTGATTTTAGGCGATGCAACATCGTAATATACAGTATGAAAAATTCATATTTATTTTGAAATTTGCTTAAGATTACATTTAAAAGTGTTCATAAATAATTAGTTTAATTTTAGGTAAGCATTGTAAAATGTAAAAATAGAGCAAATGAGCATAAACAATTAAATATCCTATATCAGCTAATATGCTAAAAAAATAGCATGCCATGCATAAATTAGTGTTTATTAATTAATACTCATACCCTGTAATGATAATTTGTGTAAGAAGCAACAAAATAGCCTTTTTTTCTGCCACTAATGTTATAATTTCAGCTAGAACCAACAATTAATTGTATGTTTATGTATGTTTTTGGTGTTTTGCAAAAATTAAGGTTGAAGCACAGTGAACCTATGTTGAAATGAATGAATCTGATTCTAATGAGCAGTGCTGTATCTGAGGTTTATGTTGATGTGGCATCAAACAGTAAGAAAAATTTATGCAAATCACCATATAGTACCACTCATCACCTCCCTCTCTCTCTCTCTCTCTCTCTCTCTCTCTCTCTGTTTCAAGGAAACATAGACATGCCAGTGTTAACTGGAGAAGTGAATAAACACCCTAAGGTCAGATCGTATTGTTTACAGCATAGTTAAAGGCTCTGCCAAATCATACCATGCCTGCAGTGTTATGACTTCTTAGACGGGCACAAGTGGCAAAGTCCCATTGAGATATATTTGTACCGCTGCAGGTCTGCTCTGCTGATGGCCCTCATTAGCCTGTTTGATTAGAGGCATTGAGAGAAAGCCATTAGGCCTAAGCATGTAATGGGCATCCAAGCACAGCCAGGCACTTACTTGCTCATGCTTGAAATGTTCTGTGTACAGTATGACAGATCACAGGATCACTGAACAAAATGAAATCCTGTACAGTCATAGCATGCACCTGAAGTTGTTTTGACCTTTCATAGTGTCTAGAATCCATTCCTAAACATACTACATTTTCCCGAGGAAGTTTATATAAAGAAAGCAATCCATAAGCATTCCCAGTCATCTCAATGACATGCTCATCTGATGCAGGACTTCACAGAAGTGGGATGTAAAATTGAGCACCTTTGCTCTTGGGCACATCTGTTTTGAGTCAATCACCTGAGCCATAAATGTCATGTGACTAATTATTATGGAGCCAATTTCACAGTTTTAAGAGCACTCCAAAAGAATTTACAACTCATAAAGATATCCGCTGTACTTTATTGTAAGATAATAATTGTGATGTATGTTACTTGCATTATTTTGTTTATTTATTCAGAATACACAGACACTTTGAATGGTTGTCAGTAAAAAAAATAACAAGCCATCTTATCATTTACAGTGATAAACCATAAATTGACACTCAGGGTTAATATATTTTCCATGGAAATAGCTTTAAGCACATTATAGGGTTTGTTTACATTTACATTTAGTCATTTAGGAGATACTTTTATTCTAAGGGACTTACAAATGAAGACAGTGGAAGCAATCAAAAATGTTATATCTAATGTTATAATAATAGATTTTTATTGGATTATTAGTGTCTAGTGTGTTACCACGACAAACTTTTATTCTATACTGTATGTGACTTTATCTATCACCTGTGTGAGTGATTGTGAGAGTGAGTGTGCGTGTGCATGTGTGTGTGTGTGTGTGTGTGTTTTGGTGGTTGAAGGTTATGAAGGTAGGTTTGTATGTTAACCAACCTAGAAATGGATTCATACTGCCGAATGGTAAATTTAAGCTAAACTAAAAAACATGTTTTGTATTCAAATATACTTGTAATTATATATTTTTAATGAAGTTGCAATTTAGTGCATTCACAGTATATTAACTTTATATTTTATATTGAATAACATACAACTTGAACTAATTATCAAGTACTTTACATGTGCTTTAGTTAGTTGAGAGATCAAAATAAATGCACAACAAAAGATTATTATATATTGTATTATCTGCAAGTTTTTTTTGTTAGAGCTATGTGACGGTGTGTGTGAATAACAAGGCTGAGCGAAAGAATGAGCGACAGACCCTCAATGTTTTGCTTGCCCGACTAGATCATTTCCTCACCCCAACGCTGACATACACAGTCTGTCCTAATCATTTCTGTTCTATCCTCCACACTTCACTACTCAGCCCTCCTGAGATGCACCGGCAAGCCAAACAAACCCTGAGGGCCCAGACAAAGTCTTGAGAACGAACCAGTCAGAAAGACTGGATTCAGAATGAATCGTGAGCTACACCTGGGAAAGAAATTCCTTTAAGCTTTACCTTTGGTGTTGGCTTCAAGAGACTGGAGAGAAAAGAACTGAGAGTGGGCAGTGTGTATAAGAGCATGTGCCTGTCTGTTTAATCTGCGGCCAGGTTGGCAGACACATTACCTGTAGTAATACACACACACACACATATCTGAACAAAATTATGAACACAACACTTTTGTTTTTGCCTCCATTTTTCATGAGTTGTACTCAAAGATCTAAGACTTTTTCTATGTACACAAAAGGGATATTTCTCTCAAATATTGTTCACAAATCTGTCTAAATCTGTGTTAGTGAGCACTTCTCCTTTGCAGAGATAATCCATCCACTTCACAGGTGTGGCATATCAAGATGCTGATTAGACAACATGATTATTGCACAAGTGTGCCTTAGGTTGGCCACAATAAATGCTCACATGGAGAGGTGTTCTCTTCACGGATGAATCCTGGTTTTCACTGTAGAGGGCAGGTGGCAGACAGCGTGTATGCTGTCGTGTGGGTGAAAGGTTTGCTGATGTCAGTGTTGTGGATTGAGTGGCCCATGGTGGCGGTGGGGTTATGGTATGGGCAGGCATATGTTATGGACACCAAACATAGGTTCATTTTATTGATGGCATTTTGAATGCACAGAGATACCGTGACGAGATCCTGAGGGCCATTGTTGTGCCATTCATCCACAACCATCACATTTTGCAGCATTATAATGCACAGCCCCATGTTGGACCCAAGGATCTGTTCACAATTCCTGGAAACTGAAAACATACCAGTTCCTTTATGTCACCCATTGAGCATGTATATATATATATATATATATATATATATATATATATATATATATATATATATAGGAGAATGTTACCATACTCAAAAAAATTAAATAAATTGTATCTGTTTTTTATCCTTTGTCACTCTATATCTCTGAATAATATATCTTAGTAAAATTATATTTAAATTCATAGTTTTAGCATCTAAGCACTGTGATTAGCCTTATTTACATTTAAACATGATTTGTTATTTAAAATAATGATGTATGAATAATAAAGTACAGATGTGGACTGTAAGAATGCACATGCAGTATCACACAATTTGTATAGCTTAAATTTACTGTAAGTTATATATTTATGTTTACTATATGACAATCTTTAAAGATTTCACAGCAAAGAGACACGAACCACAACCCGAAGGTGGAAAGTTTGGAAATATACTTCAAAAAAATATATATATATATATATATATTCTTGTTAAAAAAAAGTATGAACTATCAAACAGATGACAGAAGTCTTGTAGTAGATTGTGTACAACAATTTTTTCAGCAAAAGGTCTAATCATTTTGAGGTCTCAGAATTTTGAGTATTAAATGTGATACTAAAGGCTTTACAAGGTTAAAGGAATAGCTCACACAAAGTTCAATTACATTATATTATATTATATTATATTATATTATATTATATTATATTATATTATATTATATTATATTATATTATATTATATTATATAGATCTTAACAGAAATCTTCTCTCTGTTATTTGCATCTTTCCTCCATTCTCTGCAAAGGAGTGTGCCATTTCCCGGTTTGTCCCTCATTTGAAAATAGCGGTTTTGTAATGTGAAAGCTGTACATGTCCTGAATGTTGAACAAGGAAGTAATTGCAGAGTAGGTTCAGATATTTCCATATGACATACATGGTAAAAGTCACAATGTGTTGCTCAGAGAGGAGCTTGTCATCACATGGTCACATACAGTATATCATCTTTATGTGCATGACCATGTGTGTTCAAATTTGTGCATGTGAGTTTGAAAGGGTTAAAGATGAGGAAATGTTACCTGTCAGTTCTTACAAGGCCTGGCTGACAAGGCAGATGACAGCTGTTGATAACTTATGTGTCCTGATCAGTGTTGGGCAAGTTACTTTTAAGAAGTAATTAGTTACAGTTACTAGTTACTTCTTCCAAAAAGTAACTAAATTAGTAACTCAGTTACAAATTTTTAAAGTAACTAGTTACTTAAGAAAGTAACTATTGCGTTACTTTCAAGTAAAATTAAATTTTAAATGCTCAAACGTGACCCCACCTCTACCCCTCTTTAAAGGAACTTAAAATACATGTGCATGTTCAATTATTTATGATAAATCTGAATATTATAATGAAATGGACACTTAATACAATACATTATTAACAGAAACATGAAACATTGTACACACATCTAAAAAAAAAAAAGTTGCTGTGGGACAAAGTGAGACTAGCCTCCAATCAAATGGCAAGTATGTAGATATTATGTTTATATAGTGGATCAATGCAAATAACACGATAGATTTTTGGGAACTTTTGATATTTCCTTTTATTGTTTCTTTAATTTCTTGAAGGAAAAAGTAATGTATATACTTCTATTTAGAGAAGGCTACTTTTGGATTATTTGGGCTCGTCGCCATACCTGTCTCTCGTTGACTGACTGGCTTGTGTTGTTCGTTGTGTGTCCTGTCCTGTCCGATGATGGGTCGTTCGCGAATGAGCGTTAGTGATGATGGATCGACTCGTTCGCGAATGAGCTTTTGATGAGTCGTTCGCGATTCGCGAATGAGCCGACTCTAAGAGCCGGCTTTTTTAGTTGAACTTCGGGAGCTGGCTCGCATATCTGAAGAGCCAACTCTATTTTTTCAAATTTAGCCTATAGAAATTAAATAATTATGTAATAAAAATTGAAATATTATAGTCAAAGTCATTTATAGAGCCGTTTGTGAGCCAAAGAGCCGGCTCTTTTCAGTGAGCTGAGTCAAAAGAGCCGAATTCCCATCACTACTATGCGTGCTTTCGAAAACCCGCCCAACTCTACCTCTGATTGGCTTACAATGAAATTTTACTCTACCTCAGCCAATCGTCAGCATTTATGCGCTTGTCTCGTGCTCTGCCCACTAACCAAGGAAGAACAGTAAAAAAAAGTATTTGCCTCTCGCTCAGAGATCTAGTTGGTCTGATGAAAAAAAAAAAAACAGCTTCATCATCAGTTATAGTAACGCGCCGCATTTTTTGGCAGTAACGGTAACGGCGTTATTAAGATGAGAAGAGTAATCAATTAGATTACTCGTTACTGGAAAAAGTAATGCCGTTAGTAACGCCGTTATTTATAACGCCGTTATTCCCATCACTGGTCCTGATTATGTCCACACTTGCCGTTGACACACTGCAGACATATAATGCATTATGGCAGCAATAGTACAGTAATGTATACTAAATGTCATGTTACGCCTTTGTTTGTCCCCACTCAGGCCTTGTGCACTTCCTGTTCTAACATGCGTTGTGGTTAACAGCTCACCTGTAATTACCAAATGACTGGTGTCGCCTGCTTAGAAACAGCTTGAAAGCCGAGGCATACCCAGGATGCGTCTGAAACTGAAGGCAGCTGCCTTAAGTTAGTCAGCCGTTCATTGACCTATCAGACAGTGTTTCAGCTTAAAGGCACCTTTTAAGTTTCAGACCACTTTTCAAGGCTGCATAACGTCATGTCTGATGGTCTACAACAAATTCAAGTGAACTTTACTTATAACCAAGCAAATATTTAATGACTCTAGTCTAATGAATATTTCTTTGAAAAACATGAAGTTACAGTATCTACATTAATTACTGTAACTTGATTTTTTTAAATCTAAACATATATGCTTAACAAGCTTATGCCATATTTTACATGTAAATGTGCCTCATGTTTGTCTTTACAGCTTTGTTTGAGATTTATTTTAAGTCATATAGGTTTACTCATACAAAATAAAAATAACAATAATAAAACTACAAATAATGTTTACCTTTTCGTTTTTGTAGTGGTGGTGTAAAGGAATAAGGTTTGCATTCTTAGTGCATGATAATTCATATTTTATTTAATGATTTGTAATTGCATTGTCATGACTACTTTAAGGTGCACATCTTTATTAAATGCTCATGCCTTATTACTTCAAAATTTGACAATTGTAATTCACTTCATGCTGGGATTCGTCAAACAGCTTTCTCTCAATTACAGTTGGTTCAAAATGCTGCAGCTAAACTTCAGAAGGGGGTTCATAAGTGGGATCATAAGACTCCGGTTTTACGTACTTATATTGGTTGCCGTTGCGTTAAAGAGTAGATAAAAAAATGTACTTATATTGTATCAATCACAAATGGTATTGCTACATCATTTATTTATTGAGCACCATGCAACACGATATCTCTGGTCATCTAACAAGAGGTTCTTGTCTATCCCCAAGATGTGCAGGGGTGACCATGCTTTCTCTACAAATGCCCCAAGATTATGGAATGACTTCTCCATTTCTATCAGAATGCCTTCCTCTAGTTGTGTCTATTTTTTTAAGTCTAAGTTAAAAACCTGTAACATGTAGGCTGAGGAGGCATTATAATCCATTTGCAGTTTATTAGGGAAAGATTTTAAAGACAGAATCATTGAATCAGGCAGAGAGTCAGTACCGTGATAGCAGTCCGATCTTTCAATATACAAAATGGGAATCTACAAGGCAGAGACGAGTAGGCAGGTGAATGGGTCAAACACAAACATCAGTCCAATCAAGCTATAAATCCAATGGGGCAATAACTATAGAAAACGCTTGGCAAGGCAGGTAAACTGGCAATACTCGGGCCGGCAGGAATTGTGGGTGGGGGTAGTGCATGAACAGCTCTCTCTCCACCTTCAATACCACAACTTAGGTGCCCTTGAGCAAGGCATCGAACCCCAAACTGCTCCCCGGGCACCGCAGCATAAATGGCTGCCCACTGCTCCGCATTTCGGATGGGTTAAATGCAGAGCACAAATTCTGAGTATGGGTCACCATACTTGGCTGAATGTCACTTCACTTCAATGAGAAAACTTGTGTTAAATACTGTCCAACAGGAAATGAATGTAGAAGCAGAGGGAGCGGTAAACAGTCAGTACTAAGGTGAGGGCTCCCTCTGCTGGTGTGGCGTTACAGAATCCCCTCCCCTATGAGTGCCTCCTGGTGCTCAGCGTGGACATCCCCGTGGTCATGGCACTGGGCAATCGGGCTTGGCTCGATGAAAGTCCTCCATGAGAGAGGGATCCAGAATGTCGCAGGCAGCTACCCATGACCTCTCCTCAGGTCCATAGCCCTCCCAGTCCACCAAGTATTGAAGCTGACCCCCTCGCTTCGCTGTCTTCAGTCCAGTAACTCATTCACTTTGTAAGCTGGTGATCCATAAACATCCAGCAGCAGTGGCAGTTCTTGAGTCTCATGGTTGGGGTCAGCATTTGAGCATTGAACCGGTTTGAGTAGCAAAACATGAAAGAATGGAGAGATACGATAGTTAGCAAGAAGCTCTAACTGATATGTGACCTCATTTATTCTTCTGAGAATCCTGAAAGGAACAACATACCTTGGGCTGAGCTCCTGCTTGGTAGCCGCAAGTTGAGGTCCCTTGTGGAGAGCAAGACCCACTATCCTGGTTGGCAGGGAGGATGTGGCCGACGTCGCTTGTAGGCATGGAGTTCCTGTACTCTCAGAGCTCGTTGAAGATGTTCGTGTGTACTGTCCCACTCCCTCTCGCTACTCCGAATCCAGTCGTAGATATCTGCCCAGCTCTTGGTTCAGTCATTTGACTTGTCCCTTTGCTTGTGGGTGTTAACCAGATGTGAGGCTGACATTGATGTCAAGGTGCTTGCAGAATGCTCTCCAAACTTGAAATGTGAACTGGGTTCCTCTGTCAATGACGATTTCCTCTGGAATGCCATTATTTTGGAAAACATGGTGAAACATTGCCTGTGCAGTTTCCATGGCTGTGGGGAGTCCTTTTAAGGGGACCAAATGACATGACTTAGAGAACTGATCTATAATGGATAGAATAGCAGTGAAGCCATTGGACAAAGGTAAGTCTGTGACAAAGTCAATGAAGAGATGGGACCAGGGACATTGTGGAATGGGTAGTGGTTGGAGGAGTGCAGATGGTAATTCCTTGGGCGTCTTGGATTGGGCACAGACTTGACAAGCTTTAACATAAGCAGTGACATCCTTACGCATTTAGGGACACCAGAATGAGTTTTGTAGTACGTGCAGTGTGCGGGATATTACAGGATGAGGTGTGGACTCATTGCATTACCCAGTGATGTAGACTTTGTGGAACAAAGTGCTTATTGGGCAGTTAGCAGGGGCTGGTTCTTGGAGCTGTTCACCTTGTATTTCCTCCTTTATGTCCCAGGAAATGGGACGATAACAACAGACTAGGGGAGTATGCATTCTGGCGTAAGGTTATCTTGGGGAAGATCATACTGTCTGGAGAGAACATCTGCCTTTCTGTTCTTACTGCGGGGGTGATAGGTTACTGTGAAGAAGAGTGAAGAAGGTGAAGAAGAGGGACCGACGAGCTTGACGTGGATTGAGTCTTTTAGCACCTTTGATGTATTCAAGATTCTTGTGGTCAGTGATCACCTGGAAAGGATGGACTGCTCCCTCTAACCAGTGTCTACATTGTTCAATGACTGCTTTCATGGACAAAAGTTGAACATCATAGTTTCGTTTTGCAGCAGATAACTTCCTTGAGAAGAAGGCCTTTTCAATATATTCCTCCATGGCTTGGGTCTCATTTCTGGACAAAGGGTAAATTCTACTCTTGGGAGGCATAGCATTGGATAGTAGGTCGATGGTACAGTCCTGTAACGGTGGTAACTGTGTAGCCTTGATTTTACTAAAGATATCTGCCAGATCGTCATAACAGTGGGGATTATTAACTGCCTTATTACTCGTGGGACTTACTATGCTGGTTGTGTAACATGGTTTGGGAACATGGGAAAAACAATGGCTCTCACAGAAAGTGGACCATTTAATCAACTCACCCTGATGCCAGGAAATGACAGGGTTGTGAACAGATAACCATGGATATCCTAGGATTACTTTATGCTTGGGGGAGTCAATGAGTTCAGTTGTGGCGAAGTGTTCTGTAACATGGAGGCCGAGGCAGAATTACAATACATTTGCAGAAGTTTATTAGGGAAAGATCTTAAAGACAGGATCGTTAAACCAGGCAGAGAGTCAGTACCGTAATAGCAGTATGATCTTTCAACATACACAATGGGAATCCACAAGGCAGATACGAGTAGGCAGGTGAATGGGTCAAACACAAACACAGTCCAATCAAGCTATAATTCCAACGGGGCAATCCAACAATCGTAAATGTGAAGACAGGCAGAATCATACACAGATCAGGCAGGCAGACAGACAGAAATAACTACGGGAACCGCTTGGTAAGGCAGGTAAACTGGCAATACTTTGCAATGAGCAAACACACTGACTCATGTTAAATATTGTCCAACAGGAAGTTGATGTAGAAGCAGAGGGAGAGGTAAAAAGGAAGTACTCAGGCGAGGGCTTCCTCTGCTGGTGCGGCGCTACCAAACCTATCTGTTCGATAAGGCTTTTTTCGATAATTCTGGTTGAAGCACTCTTGTCCTGTTTTATGTTCTGTCGCATTTATTATTTGCTTTATTATTATTTTTGGTTTTATTTGGTGCTATATAAATAAAATTGCCCTTGCCGTTGACATCACTGCAAACCCCTCCAGTTGAAACTTTAATGCTTGCTTCCTTGAATGAAGGCTGCACCAATAGAGAAGAAAGAGCAGAACTGTGCTTTGTTGAGAACTTAATACAGTAGATCTATTAGAGATGGTTGAATGGACTATGTATGTTTATACATGTTTAAGATTGTGCTTGATACCAGGAATTTCAATGCTTCTCAGGGAGAGTGATAACACGTTGCTCTAGGCCAGTTTGTGTAATGTTCCGCACTGATTCAACTGTTCACATCAACTTATTTTGATTGATGACAAGTCAACATGTAATGCACCAGGGGGGTTCAAAACACATGAACATCAATACTTAATATAATCTTCATAAAGATCTCTCTGCATATTCACGGCATGCAAACCTCCAAAACCCATTTAAGACAGGATTCGTCAGTTGTCATGATCAATTATGCAAATACAAATTATGACAGAATTAATTATTGATTGCATGCACACTGTTGTAGGATTAAAGGGCTGTGCCCGACATGCTTTAGAAGTATAGATGAATGATAAGGGTCAATGAAAGGTCAACGTCTTAGAGTTTGGTTCAGGTGTCCTTAAAGGTCTCTCTGGTCTATTACTGTCTTACTGCGTTGGCAAAAATGCCCAATAGCGTAAACATTGGAATCTAGTAGCCTGATAGATTCCTGAAAAGTTTCACTTCTGAGCAGCAGACACTTAAAATATACCTGCATTTGACAAACGGGAGAGGATGCAGCCCGCTGGGGTGTGTGTGAATGGTGTGGCACAGTGGGTGGACATTTACAGGAAACCTGTGGACATCATTGTGAGAAACCTTGATATTTGTAGATAAGAACTCATATGACTCTTAATGAGCTTAAAAATGCTCTTTATCTCAATGGAGGCTGCCATGCAAGCTACTGTGTTTATCTGAGATTGTGGTGATTATGTTTGTCTGTGTACAGTGTGTCTTAGTATGTGTTTTTGTGTATGTTGTGCGTAAACAACAGGATCAGACTCCAAGAACAGTGGGAATATGTGCTTCTATAGAGGGTCTCAGGTTCCTCTGGCCTCTCTTTCCATCTCCCAATCTCCTTGTCTGGAACCCTTCCCAGAAACTTTGGCCTGGGGAAAAGACTGAGACCTCTCTCCCACACACAAACTCAGATCAGGCCTTTAGCGCTCTGCCAAATATGGGTGCTCTGTACACTCACGCAGCTTCTAAATTTAGCCTGATATTCACATGACGTGACATTTAGAATAATATTAGTGGCACACATGCCTTGATGCAGGTCATTGTCTCTGCGATTGGCTGGCAGAGAATGGAAGTGCATAGGAGTGGGCTGCATGTGGGCTGGTTTGTGGTTGTAATCCTTAGTGATTTTGCTTACAATCAAAAATCTCTTCCATGAATTTGAAACCAAGAATGTTAAAATGAAGTTTGGTAAGTAAGGTGTCCATCTTGCTATATTTAATCACATAATGTGCTCTTTAGCAAAATATAGTAGGTACCATTATAGTCTACTGACTATAATGGCCAGCTACCTCCTGGGTGATACGTTTGGAGCATTCTACATAGACAGCAACTAGTGTTTTTAGTGAAGCAATTGAGTTGTTTCCAAAATGATGCACTGTGTACCATCTAGTGTATGAATTATATAAGGTTATTTTGCAATCTAAAATCGGAGTGTGATAGCCCTGTTCACTCCAGTAAGCAATTAAAGCTGTGACAGTTAAGTGCATTGAGCGCTTGTCTCCAAAACACCACACTTAGTTTTTAAGTGCATCATCCAGTTAGTTTAAGTATTTTCAGTGTGAACATACTAATTACACAATTTATACTAAAACAACTAAATAGTATACTACCAAAGTATGCAAATTAGATGCAACTTAGGACCAAACTGAATAGATTTAAACAGAGCTAAGCATTAGCATATTGCCAAGCTAATTGCCTGATACTGCAACTACAATATATATATATATATATATATATATATATGCGCGCTACACACACATTTTGGGAAAATAAAATTTTTAGAACATTTTTACTGTTACAGAAATGTTGTGAAATATTAATACAAATAAAATATACTGTTTTGTATTTTAATATATTTTAAAATGCAATTCATTTCTGTTAAGCAAAGCTAAATTGTCAGCATCATTACTCCAGTCTTCAGAGTCACATGATCCTTCAGAAATCATTCTATCATGCTGATTTTCTGCTTAAGAAAAAAATGTATCTCCTTATCATCAATGTTGACGACAGTTGTAAACTATAATACATTTGATATGACACACCAGAATTTATTTGAATTAGAATGCATTTGTAACAATTCATGAATTACTGTTACTTTTGTTTCCTAGCTGAATAAAAACAATATATATATGGTTGTGTGTGTGTGTGTGTGTGTGTGTGTGTGATCAAATATTTTTGTTTGTTTGTTTTCTTTACCTGCCACAATGCATTCTGCAATCATATGGTATTCTGTCTTAAAATATGCCTGAAATTATTTTGGGGCAGACTCTGTGTCCAAAGCACCTCAGTGATGCCTAAAATTTGTATTAAACTGGATGTAATATACTTTTTTGACATCTCACACATCTCCATATACAAATTTCATCATCAGACCCTAAACATTTAATTTCTGAGCCAGAACAAACTCAACACAATCCAGGAATGCTCTCTTAATTTATTTACTGAAATCCATGAGGACTCTACAGCGTGAAAATCAAGGGGGTAGTCCCAATTTCCCTCAGGTCATTTTGTAGTAGTACAAGAAACCAAATGCCATACCATGGTTTTACTGCCAGCTGTGCTCCCATTTATACCATTCCAGTGGCCAGGGGACTCACCAAAAAGTAATTAGGGAGACCCATATCTTCCCCCACACAGTCTCACCCTATAGGCAGATCTCATCTCTTACTCCCCAACCATATTAAGGAGCTCCACTCAGGGGTATAGAACATACATAGTGGCCATTTTTCTACCCAGTGCCAAATGAGCATGAGCTTCACAGGAAGGTACTGTAGCTCTGGTTAACAAAATATGGTTACTACCAGAAAATGAGGGCATTAGAGAATAAAATAATATGAGTGTTGTCATAATTATTTAAGTAAAAAGAAATCTACCAGAGACACGATGATTCGCTAGCTGCTTCTTTATAAAGATCAATGATACAGAGGAAAAATTCTGCCTCTTTTAATATGGAAAAGAATGGATTTGTCTCAGAGTGTGGAAGGAGAACAAAATATAATTTTGTGTGATTTATGATGAAAGCAAAAGCAATATGGCATCCTGAGCAATTTGAAATGATGATTATAGACAGCCATATCACCCTGTAGCCCTAGACTGTTTGACCACTGAATCTAAGCAAGGCTGAGCCTGGTCAGTAGCTGGATGGAAGACCTTCTGGGAGCACTAGGTTGCTGCTGGATGAGGTGTTAGTGAGGCTAGCAGGGGTGCTCACCCTGCAATCTATGTGGGTCCTAATGCCCCAGTATAGTGACGGGGACACTATACTGTTAAAGCACTGTCCTTCAGATGAGATGTTAAAATGAGGTCGGTGGTCATTAAAAATCCCAAGAAGTCCTTCAAAAAAGAGTAGGGGTATAACCCCGGCATCCTAGCCTCGTAACAATCCACATACAATGATTGGCTTCATCACTAATCACTAATCACTAATAATGTGGTGTGTGGTAGGTGTTCTGGCTGCCAGGTTGGATGCTTCACACTGATGGTGGTAGTTGAGATTTCCCTGCTTTCATGTAAAGCACTTTGAGTACCAGGAGAAGATAATCAGATTTGCTCTATAAGGTATTCCCGCCATTTTTAAGTAAATTAAAAACCTACTTTTGCAAACCAATCCTAGTGTTTTGCCTAAACAGAATCAAACAACTGCAGAAATAATTTCTCGACATCAAAAAAAAAAAAAAAAAAAAAAAAGAAATTGAAATTTCGACTTATCATCGCATAGGGATGCCAAAACGTCAGTAATGGGTGGCGCCATTTTTACTAAAATGTCTATAACTCCTGAACGGAACGAGAAATTTTCACCAAACTTGGTGCGCATGTGTGCAAGCTCACTGGGTGGCGCTATAATAATAATAAAAAAAACACATAAAAGTGGCTATAACTATGCAACCGTTAGTTTGATCACTTTGAAATTCTGTATGCTGTGTCTTTGTCCAAAGTGGCAAAGGTTTCTATGAGGATATTCACCTATCAAAAAAAAAAAAAAAAAAAAAAAAACATGGCCACCATTGGCCAAACAATTTTAAGCACCTCTTTGACAAGGTTAACGGAGGTCGATCAGAACAAAACTCAGTGGGCATGTTTGACTCATGGCCCTAAATGTCTGTTACAATTTTGAATGTAATAAGCCGCTGGGGAGCAATATATATATATATATATATATATATATATATATATATATATATATATATATATATATATATATATATATATATTAGGGCTGTAGTACTCGAGTCCGGTCTTGGACTCGAGTCCGGACTCGAGACATTTTTCTGTCGTCTTGGACTTGTCTCGGACTCGTTGAATTTGCACTCGGACTTGTCTCGGACTTGGCCATTGGACTCGCCAAGTCTTCTAGTTGGTCTCGACCGAGTCCAGCAAAAAAATAAAATAAAAAATTTATCCTTCAAAACAAAACCACATTTGCATGATGTCGCGACTGAAAACGTGTGGAAAACGCTAGGTGCGCCGCTCTCCTTATTTCCAAAGCACTCTGTAGCCTGCGCTTGCGCTCCAGTGGCGTCTGCTGTTGCCGGGCAACCATGACCCGCTCTCCATGATGACGCAGAAGTTTCAGCAAAGAATAAATGGAATTCCAGCACTTAAAATCACTTGCAGTAGCTCTGCTAATAGATTCATTTAAAACATGGCTATCCTTGTACAACTATGATCATCTGTTTCTCCATCTTGGCTTTGCTTTTAGTATTGTTCCGGGAAAGGATGTGCATGACCAGTGGTGCACTTACTGCGACCTGAAAAGTTTAGATGTTTCTAATTTAATTTTCTACCTGTTAGATTGTGTTTTACCTAGATAGCCTTTTTTATCAATAAACGCGTATTAATGTATAGCCTTATGCAACAATTACATATGTAAATTTTAAAAACTTTATATATGACATTACATATTTACATTTTCATGTAACAGCCAGTATTTGTATCTGTAACAATCACAAATTTTTTCCTATCTGCATTCGGATACAACATCGTACAGTTATTTGATACGACTGTTATGACTTTTTATATATTTTTTCGTAGTTATCACTGAACAAGTATGTCGTGTTAAACTAAAAAAATTATTAATTTCTAAAATAATATTTATCATGCAAGCAGAGAGATGTCATGACAAACGTTTAGTGATCATTTGAACACGACTGAATCCATTCAATGAACACATTCTCATTACGCAGAACATTTTGAGCGAGTCTTAATGTTAATGAACTTCACTAATGTGTGTGTGCCGCGCAAACCAGCAAAAGGTAAATATGCAAACATGTAGGACAAGTACACAATGTATCCGTATCTAAGCTGATCATTAGCCTACTCTTGGGAGAGAACTGATTTGGTTTTTGAGAGACTGAGACGCGCAGCGCGGCTGTTTGATTGGTGAGCACGCTGTGCTTATTCCATTCATTCGTATCATGGTAGCCTAAGCTTTCAATATTTGCCTTTTAAATATATACAAATAATATAACGTGTAGCTATGATGTATTATTATAGGTAAAATTACTCTTGCAACGCTCTGATTTCTGAGAGATGCACAGGCGACAACAATGCGGTGTTTGATTTGCTCTCTTTTCACTCATAAAGTTTACATTCATTCACTTCTGGCGCTGATGCCCTGGCTCACCTGTTATCTAGCAAACACCAGACTCTGTCAGCTTTAGCCGAGTATTCAGGCAGAATTATTCCTTGTGCGTTATTCGTTTTTTAAGCCATTATCCGTGCCATTCCGAATAAGGTATTCGGCTTCAGGCACAACCCTAATTATTACATTACATATTTTATTTTTACATGCAACATAGATAAGGTCATATAGTAACAGCTCCACGCAATATTGTAATTCTAAAATTCACGTCGTACTTGCAAACACTTTGTGTGAATTATGGTTAATGCATGCTGGAGTAGACGATTGTTTCCGACAGAGCTCGACTAGTCTATGCAAGCAGTAGCACAGTATGACAAAAATTTCGCTGCACTGAAAAAAGTCTAACATTGCTGTTATTCGTTTAATGTGTATTTTGTCGTTGAAATAGCTTAAAATTATTGTGTTTTTCATTTAAACTAAACGTTTTAGTTTATATTTATGGTTGAATCCATTTTTTTTACATGGATACAATATGATTTGCAGCGGGACATTAAACTGAATTTATTCATTTGATCAAAGCAATTTTATTAAATTAAGCATGGTTTGCACATGCGCATTGCTGAGTTGGAGTTCCGCTCTCTGACCACCTGACCTGTTTATTTAAAGAATTAAAAAAAAAAACGTCCGTTACAGTTGAACTGTGTGTTAAGCGGCGGCCGCAGTAACTTACACTTCAACAGACCCCTCCAGGCTGGCTGAGAGACACAGAAGAACTACGAGCAACCCTGAAGAAGGTAAAATAATCAACTTTGTATACCCTTAATGTTTATTATTTTTTTCAATTAACGTTGGCCTTGACTCGTAATTTCAGCATTCACGCTCGATAGTATGTAATTATCACTAGGATATCACTATTATTTCTAAATGCATAATTATGCTAGACATTTTTTTTCCGCTCAATTTCTGACACTTGAAATGCAGTAGTAAATCCCCAGGTTCAAGCTTCAAACTTCATGGATGCAAACAGCGCGCTTTTCGACACCTCCCGCTTTTTTCGCGTCAGTCTGCATGACTTGTGTGAATCGTGCAGTTCTGAGAGGTTCTGATTATAATTTCACAAAGTCATCTGAAGTCATTCCATAGCTTAATCTGAGGGTCAGAATTATATTTAGATCATTAAATTACAGTTTACGGAAACTCGTCTTCCCTCTCCCTGCGGCTGTCAATCATTCTCCATTTTAAATTCAAACCGCGCGCCTCGTCCGTTACAGCAGGATCGAGCAGGATACACGGTAAAACTCTCTCCAATATGATATATTCACATTATGATGCTTGATCTGTAGATAAAGGGCCGTGGATTTGCATAAAATGATTATTTTGTTGGAGTTTTTTGCTGTTTTTAAACGACTCGCCACGGTGTGTCTGTTAGATCACACATTGCAAGAACTATGAATTGGCATCAAACCAACAATAAATGGAATTTAAAACCGTGAATAAACAAATGATCGATAAACTGTTGGACAGATATACACGAGGATTTGTGCGCTTGACATTTCTTAGCTTTTTGCCGTGAACGAATCGTTCGATTTAACCGGTTCTTCTTAGTGAACCGTTTGAACTAGTTCACCAAATCGAACTGAATCGTTTGAAACGATTCACGTCTCCAATAAGCATTAATCCACAAATGACTTAAGATGTTAACTTTTTTAATGTGGCTGACACTCCCTCTGAGTTCAAACAAACCAATATCCCGGAGTAATTCATGTACTCAAACAGTACACTGACTGAACTGCTGTGAAGAGAGAACTGAAGATGAACGCCGAGCCAGATTACAAACAAACACGCCCACTGCTGGAGCGGTTCTCTTTCTCGAGTCAAGAACCAGTTGCATCAGTTTTCCGATCAGCAGTACGTACACTGAACCGAGAATCGTTTCTGTCGGACACGTCCGATTTGATAACCGATGAGCTGATGATACTGCGCATGCATGATTCAGCGTGAAGCAGACTGACACACAGAGCGTCTGAACTGAACTGGTTCTTTTGTTATTGATTCTGACCTGGCGAAACGTAAGTTTATTTCATAACAAATACATTGCAATAAATTATGTATAGTAAGTGGATTACGATTTCTGCCCTTATGACATCTAATTTATTTACTTTATATCTTCAAGACTTAAATCCTCATGCACATTATTGCTGTTACTTTATTCCGTGTGTTGTTGCAAAACTTAATTGTAAACTTTCCATGATTATGAGGTTTTTAACTGACTAAAGTTATGATTAAGGACTTTTGATATTTGATAGACTTCTCTAATGACGTCAAAACGTTGAGCATAAAAGAACAGATGGACTGTTTTTTTTTTTTTTTGACTTGGGTCTCTGCAGAGCAAAAGTGGGCGTTTATCACCTTGTGAGTGTTTTCAAACTGCTGGGTGTTTCTAAATCATGCAATTAAAATGATCACCCTTACCCAACCCCAGCCCTAAACCTAACATCACTATGACATTAGCCAATCAGGTATCATGGTGTAAAAACACCCTGATTTGGTAACTCCCATTACATTCCTGCACAGACCTATGCTGTTTTTTTTTCAACCGGTTTATTGAATCAAACTGCCCAAAATACTTTTTGACTACATTTTACATGTGTTTGCATCCCTGAAACTCTGAAACTTGATTAATGGTAATGGTTACTTATGCTATCAATAGCTAAAGGTCCTATGTGATCTTTTATTTACACTCCTAATTATCTTGTGTTCAGTATTTATCAGCCATAATATTACAAGGCACAGCTATTTGTATCTGGTAATGTTAGTTTGCTACACTATTAACAGCATTTACATGTGGTAGAAATTCACCAAAATGTTAGCCAGCTTTCCTAAAATCATAAAATAAAGTATATATCTATTAATGTTAAATGTTGGGTATTCTTAATTTGTGTATGATGTTAGTAGTTAACACACTTTGATGGCTGAAACTTAAATCATGTTTTCTCTTTCAGCTTCAGGGAAGCAGCCACCAATCAGCTGTTCCTGCTGTGCAAATTATTTGGAATCTCCTGCCAGTGATCATTGCTTGTGGTAAGTTCTATTTCCAATGTCATGAGGACGTTCGTGATAATTAGGCATCGTAAAGTGTAAAATTTTCTCTCATCTGGGAAGTTGTCTACCAGATCTACTAAGTAAAACTAGATCATCACTTTTAATTTAGTCACATCCCTTGTAATGAACATTTGATTATTTTGATTTGCTAATCAAATGTTTTGTTTTGAAAGTTTAGATTGTATAAGAGCTTGGCACATTATAATCTAACATGAAATCGGGAGATTTTTCTGAAATTATAACATATTTTCTTTCTTTTTTTTGTGCAGGATAATGAGGTTGAAGAACTGGAGCGGACAACCATGGCGATCTTTATCACTGGGAAAGAGGATCCTCTCCATCCACCTAAAGACATTAAAATTGTTGTCGAAGGAAAAGAGGTCCTGAACGAGTTGCCATCGGTTGCTGGGCTCATATATACACTAAACCTAAAATATCCAAAAAGGCTACAGTTCACCTTTGAATTTGTGCAAAAGGTCCTGATGGAGCTTGATGGAATAAAGATGACCCCAAAAGTCACTAGACTGACCACCCAGCTGTACAGGGATTAATTGTATAATTGCATAATTGTTACATTTTATTGTGTTTTTACAGCCAAGACTTTAGATCCTTTTAATAAAAAGGTTGTACTAAAAAGGCTGCATTTTCACTGCAGCATTTACAAATGTGGCTGCCCAAGTTCGATGGCTACCAGGTACAAAGGTTGAATAAGGCCAAGTCTTATGAACAACTGAAGAGACTGATTGCAGTGTTTCAAGTATTTCTGCTGTCAGTCTTCATACATTTGAAGCAAATGTTCAATGTTGTGAGTTTATTGAACAATAAATGTGTTCTAAAGGAAAAGTGTTCTGAGTAGTCATTGATTAAAATTTATTGAAATCATTAATTAAATAAAATAATTAATTTAATCGGACCTATAAAAATTAGTTTGTTCCAAACTAAAATAATTAATTTAATTTAACATATACATATAAGTTTAGTTGGTTTGTTCTAATTTAAAAAAATTAGTTTGTTCCAACCTAAAATAATTAGATTGATCAACCTTTAAAAAGTGGTTTGCATGGATTTAAAATTTTCAAGTTAAACTAAATTAAATTATTTACATTGAGTCAATGTCAAATGTTTCGTGTGATTGATTACTTCAATTTTTTTAAGTTGATACAAGGTTTTTATTTTTTCAGTGTGTATTTATGTGCGCATGTCCAGTAGAGCCAAACGTATCCATTCTAGCCTTGCTGGGCGCATTTGTCATATTCCGAGCTTTGCGTGTGTCTGTGCACTGTGCCAATTAGGCATAGTCATATACATTTTTGACCACAGATATAATGTCAACAAAAAATAAAGTACATAAAAATTATTTGACCTTACAGTTCCAAACTTTGTTTGTTTATCCAAGTTTAGCTCCCAGGGTCAGACTGGGGGTAAAACCAGTACTCATTAGCAAGGCCCCAAAGGAAGAGAGGGCCCTTGAAAAGTATGAATCTGAAATATATATTTTTTTACCTGGATATTTTCATGTGTAATTATACACACTTGAACCTAATCAAGCTCTTACTAGACACACTAATCTTCCAGGTGTTTTAAGGCCAGTTGGAGCTAAACTTTTCAGGACATTGGCCATCCAGGATGTAGTTTGGAGACCCCTGTCCTACAGAGTTGTTACTTTGCACATGCTTTTGATCATTACAAATAATAATGTAAAATGATTTTCTTAGAATAGGAGATATGCTTTCTCTCGCATCACAAACATTATCAGTAGTTAAGTATGTGGTCTTGAAGAGGACCCTTTTTTCTTTCATTTGGACTCGGTCTTGACTTGGACTCGAAACTTTTGGACTCGGTCTTGACTTGGACTCGAACCTCTTTGGACTCGGTCTTGACTCGGTCTCGACTAGTCCTGGACTTGGACTTGACTTGGACTCGACAAAGCCGGACTTGACTACAGCTCTAATATATATATATATTGCATTAATTGAAGTGCATAAATGAATGTATATTCCACAATTTGTCACACATATACTATATCATCAAATCATATGATAGATCTCTTCATTCTGAACAACTTTGCCCCAGGTACCAATGTTGTCAACCAAATCATTCATAAATTTTATATATATATGTGCCCCGTCACGGAAACCAGTAAAACAAGTCGGCAGCACAACTTTCGAGCAAAATGAGAAAGAAGCGGGTTTTTTTTTTCAAAATCTGTGATTTTCGTTTTTTTGCAGAATCTGTTAGTTGAGATCACAAAGAAGCCTCTCCGTGTTTGAGATAGTAGTATTGGTATATTTAAAAGCATACATTTTGAGGTTGAAATCAGCTTGTTTGTCGGAAATTCTAGCATGCAGTAGGGGCGTGTCATTGTCTGTCTTTAATTCCATACTGGATAAGCCGGCTTTTGTTTCTTTTGTTGTTGCCCCCGCCCTCCGAGGGAAGCGTGGCTACTTAGCATGCAGTGCTCTGGCCAGCTCTAGCTGATTTCAGAATTCAATGAAGATGTACGCCGCAAAGATGAACGCAGACGAGCTGAACCGTGGCCGTTACCCCGAAAATGCTTTGAAGTACTTCTTCGACAATCCGGATGCTTATGAACAAGCGCTCACTGATTCTGAAGACGATCTGAGCGACGATGAAAGCGGCATAATAAGACTGTATAATATCCCTAATCTACAATTGAGCGAAGATGACGACGAGGAAGAATGTATTGAACTGGCGTCAGACGAGTTGGACCGTAAGATATCAGAGGCTATATCGATAGTAACATTTGATTGGGATAAAGACAGAGAAATGGGGAAAATCCGTAACATTTAGAAGCAAACAGACGCACAGTGCAAACAGTGTGCCCAAATGGTGGGAGCTTTACAGGGGGTATGGCTTATCTAAATGAGATGTAAATGAGCCCCATTGTCACTCGCAGCAGTGAGAACAGGTGAGAACAGCACAATCTTCAGAGGCTATTTTCTGCTTTTTGAGCTTTTTGAGTGCCTACGTTCAAATGGCCACAACTTCTCCAAATATTATCAGATTTCCAAGTGTTACACATCATTGGAAAGTTTGGAGACTACACTTTCAGAATATGTGAATAGCTCAAAATGCCACACACACACACACGCGCGCACACAGTAAAGGCGCTGCTGAGCCTTTTTGACCAGGGTGGAGGTGTTTAGGGACCAGGTGAGGTCATCGGAGATGTTGATGCCAAGGAACTTGAAACTTGACACACGCTCTACTACAGCTCCGTTGATGTAGATGGGTGTGTGTGCATGATTCCTAGTCCGCCTGAAGTCTACAATGATCTCCTTTGTCTTCTGGGTGTTTAGTTCCAGGTTGTTGGTGGCACACCACACAGCCAGGTGCTGCACCTCATCCCTGTAGGCTGACTCGTCGTCATCCTTGATCAGACCTACCACCGTGGTGTCATCTGCAAATTTGATTATGGTGTTGGAGCCATGATGAAGATGGCTGAGCTTGGAGATCAGCTTGGAGGGGTTACCGTATTAAATGCAGAACTGAAGTCTATGAACAGCATTCTCACATGTGTGTTCTGACTGTCCAGGTGGGTGAGGGCAGAGTGAAGTGCTGTTGAGATGGCGTCCTCAGTTGACCTATTGTTGCGATAGGCAAATTGGAATGGGTCTAATGTAGCAGGGAGACAGGATTTTAAGTGGGATGCGACCAGTTTCTCAAAGCACTTGGCAATGATGGGGGTGAGTGCAACAGGACGGAAGTCGTTAGGGACCGATGCAGTGGAGTGCTTCGGTACTGGCACGATGGTGGAGGTTTTGAAGCAAGTGGGGACAGCTGCTTGGGCCAGGGGCAGATCATATATATATATATATATATGTTTGTATATAATTTAATATATTTACACAAACACTAGGTCTTCATATCATTTGATAGACCTCCTCATTCTGAACAACATTGTCTGTGGGACCAATGCTGTAAACCAAACAGTTTATTAAAGATTATTAAACAAAAAAACTACTTTTGTGAACTAGTAGTAGATTTTAAATTCAAAATCAACAAAATCAGTGCAGTACAATTCTCTGAACTCACTCATCAGAGCTCCTCAATTTCAGTCCTTGCGACCCCCTGCTCTGCACATTTTGCATTTCTCTCTTATCGCTTCAGACGTTTGTTCTATTTGAATGTACAAGTAAGTGCCCTGAGAAGTGGGCATCACAGGATATTCCGCCATGATTCCAGTTTGAAGTGAAATTATATGTCCCATTTAATGTGCATTGAAGTGTGTGAGACATGAATTTAAATTGTATTTATTTACAGAGGTATGTGATGTCACACTTGTCCGTGTGTGAGCGCAAATCCGTGAATGAATATTCTGTAGTGAAGCAAACTTCAACAGATTTCCCCTGCTCATAGGGAGCAATGAACACTGTGTAGAGACCATGTCAATTAGAACACCGTTCATGGAGTTCAATTCTAACAAGCTGATTATCCCAATCAGGTGTGTTAAAACTAGAGAAACATAAAAAATGTGCTGATCAGGGGGTTGCGAGGACTGGAATTTGGAACTGCTGCTACTGCTACTGCTGCATTATCAAAAATGTTGAACGTGCATTTGGACTGTTATAACAGAGGCATTTCATAATATGGTCTTGATGTAGTGTCCCGAGAAGTCTATAAATAAGCTCAAAACTTCATGAAACTTGTGCACATATGTCATATGATTGTAGACACGCATGTAAAATACTAAATTTACAGGGCTCAGACATAAGCTGCCTCTATAACAGTTGAAAAGGTGAAAAAACAGTACATTTAAATAGCAAAATCCCTTGAAATTGCCATTTTAAACAATTCTGCTCACAAATATAGCTCTATTTACAGGTCTGCCAGTTGTATTCATGTCTATAAATTATAAGTCACTATGATAACATTCAATATCACATTTCCTCAAACTTTACCACTTCATTTATCTGAAGGAATCATATTTTGCAATTGCGACACATTATGATTACAGTGAGACCTGAAAATTGCATTATAAAGAGAAGACCTGCAGTAAGTCTAAGTAAATCATTAAATCTCTATATCTTAAACAAAATGCATGTTAGTATGCTTACTTTGTATTGAGTATTATACTTAACCCCTTTCATTTTAGGTTGTGTGTGTGTGTTGCATTATTCTTCATCAAAGATGTATTGTAATGTCAGTTCAAAATGTCAGGTTGGCCTAGATGCAATAAAGGCCTTAAAATGCTGGTAATCGCTGCTTGCAGCTTTATTTATTATTATTATTATTATTATTATTAGACTATAAGTGTGGTTCCATATAGGAAACTACACAGAGTGATTATTGTTCAGAACTACTCTTCTTTTCAACAAAAGGGTGCATAGCTATTCTATACATTGTAATACAAAACCCCTACAACAGTTCATCCAGGAGCATTTTAAAGCCCATGCCCAGTGCTGCTTTCTCGGGCTCAACCTTTGTTCCTTCAGTATAAAGCTAATAATGCTCCACATGGCAAGCAGCATATGTAGGGCATTAATATTTAAGGCCAAAGGCAGAGAGGGCAGGAATGAGAGCAGCCTTTTATGACCAGAGACAACATTATGTATTAATGACCATCTTAATAGCCAAACACCTCATATGACTGAAACCGCATAATGCCTGTGTAGGTTATAGCCCCAACAGCATGCAGTTAAACATACTATGAAAGTCAACTGTGGTGATGATATTAACACTAATAACACATGAAAGTCAATTTGATCATTTTTCAAATTATTTGCTTGAATAGGATAGAAAATAATATGTAGGGTTATGAGCCACATTATTTCGATTCATCAGTTAGTTGAAGTGACTGCATGTAGTCCACGTGCTCACCAAACCCATTAGATTTCCATTTACAGGATGACCTGCCAAAATTCACTTCATTATACTGCACTGCCAAATATCTGGTGAAGGATACTTATTACTGCAAAGTAATTACTTATTCATAAGAAGCACCTACTCAGACAGTATGCATTTTCAGTAAACGCAAAAAGTTCAGTTATATATATATATATAATTTTAGATAATGATATATTAAAATTATGCATTTGATGATCCATACTTCATGTTCTTTAATATTAATTGCATAAAATAGGGAAAGAGAAAAGAGACTATGTGTGGTGTGATATAGCACAGCATGCTGAGTTAGGTAACAGAAGGCACCATGTCTTTACCCAGCGGCATTGCAGGTGATTCATCCATACATTAATTAACAACCCATTCGTTTTGTTTAATAACTCATAATGCATAATTTAGACCTGTTCTTCCTCTGTCATATTACTGTGTCTAGTCACTTTCTTCCTGTTCTTTCAAACTCGCACACTTAAACACACAAAATACACACAGAGTCTTGATTTGCTGCCACACAAATGGCCGACTACAGTGATGTGAGATTTGTTACAAGAATGTGACTCCTCTTTGAGAGGCGGAAATATCCTCGCTTGACCTCTATGAGAAAAAAAAAAAAAAGCTCTAGAAAAAGCTGAAATGAAGAGGGCTTGTGTCTGTTAGAAATATATAATTACATCCTAAGTGCTCTCACATTTCTGCCATCTTGGCAAAGCATCTGGAGAAAACCATGACAGGCTGTGAGGCATTGTTGTTGTTGTTTCTGAGGGTTTATCACAGTCCTGATCTACAGTATGTGTCTTTTTTTCATTTATAAGTTTAATCCACAGCAATCTAACTGTAAGACCTCATTGCACCCTGCAAGACCAGTTAATGCCCACAGCGGGCCACAGTAGTCATTGCCCAGACCGAAGGGGGCAATTATGTCAAACCAGCAGTGCCACTGTCTGAGAGACTACCCACAAATATGAGCCACCAAAACACTGCCATAATGTTTCCCTGTATATGTTTTCTCTGTACCTATTTCTGAGGGAGGAACCTAAGTACACTCTGAAAACTGATACCCATCTATTTTTCCATCTACTTTTTTACACCAAAAACAGTATTCATGGTTTATCTGGCAAATCTGTGATATCAAATATGCATGTGTTTATGTGTATATTTCTGCTAAAAATGACTACTGTCTACAAGCAGGTCCAGAGATTCACTTTTTTTACTTCACTGGCTAAAAATGCCTCTCTTTTTGATGTCTTGAAATGTTTATCCCACAAATGCAGTAATGGAAGGGTGTGGCTGTGGAGGATAGAGTTTCAGAAGGACATGATATAATCTGAAACTCATATCTGAATGATGAATTCACTTCTGTTTAGTTACAAACAAGTGAAAGTACACTCACACTATCATGTGCAAAATTACATTTAAATAGAGTCTATAGGAGTGATGTTTGCTTTTCTCTGTGATTTTACATTCCTTTATAATTGTTAATATATATATATATATATATATATATATATATATATATATATATATATATATATATATATATATATATATTATAATATACTTATATATATATATATATATATATATATATATATATATATATATATATATATATATATATATATATATATAAGTATAAGTATTTATTAGTGTTTTGAATTAGCCTTTTTTTATTACCCAGTACTCAATATCATGTGTCCTTTATTTGTTAACATTATTTTTATTTCAGTTTCAGTTTTAATAATTTAGCACTGGAATAAATATGCATAATGAGTCCAATTGTTTTATATAATTATTTATGTTTTGTCTCAAACCTTGTTTTACTGTGTGTCATATCTTTATTATAAGTCCACATGGATTTATTTTAAAATAACATTTTGGTATTTGGTATGGTCACAAATTTTTTTTATCCATTGCCCAAATTTCTTACCTTTTCACTTTCTCTGTGTTTTCAGTCTTTTTCTTTTGAAAGAGAGCCCCAGGCCATCACATGCAAAGATGAAAAAAAAAAAAAAAAAAGCAGCAGGAGTAGAGGGATAAAAGAAAGGGAGATTGGACACCTGTGCATGGCCAAGGATGAACTCCACTAAGTCACGAGGGAGAGAGGTAGAAAAGAGGGAGACAGAGGGTAGAGGAGTAATAGAAAAGAGGGAGACAGAGGGTAGAGGAGTAATAGAAAAGAGGGAGACAGAGGGTAGAGGAGTAATATGAGGGTGGATGGAATCCCAGTCATCATTAAGGGGAGTCAGTTCCCTCTCGAGATCGCCACAGGGGCCAGTCTGACAGAGCAGCACAATTAAAGCTTCAGGCCCGGTCACATTTCGCCAGCAGCAGCACCATTTAACACTTAGGGCCCTATCTTGCACCCAGCGCAATTGACTTTGTACACCGACGCATGTGTCATTCCTATTTTGCACCCGCGCAAAGCGCGCTTTTCCCTCCACAGAAGCACGTCGCTAAACTAGTGAATGAACTTGCGCTCCCTGGGCGGTTCAGCGCAAAAAAGGAGGCGTGTTCCGGCGCAAACGATCCCTGGTGCTATTTTGTTGTTCCATTAAACAATTGCGCCACTGACCAGAAAAAACCTAGTCTAAAGTCAGTGGCGCGTTGCGCGTTGTTCATTATGCTATTTTAAGGGCGCATGCTTGGCCATAATGTATAGCGTGCACAACGCGCATACACTTTGCTCATGTAATCTACACAGATGCAACAGTTATTTTTGCAAATCATAAATTGTTACACTAAAAAAATATTAACACATGAGATGACGGAAATCATTGTGGTGTGCCACGAAGATGTGAAAAAAAATAGGCATAAAACTAGCTCACAAATTATTCAGGCTAATTATTCTCCCATCCCCATACAACACAACTTCTCTGTCTTTCACTGCTCTTACAAGAACACCAGTCTCCTCGGCTGTGAACCGCTCCTGGCGTGCGCCTGGTAAATACGCCATAATAATAGCAATCCATAATGGAACTTGCGCACCTGGTTTTAAAGGGAATGTTGGATGACGCTCTGATTGGTTTATTTCACGTTACGCCCAAACCACACCTATGAATAATGAAGCTACTTCAGACCAACCCATTTTAGATTTGCGCCGGGCGCAAGAGCCATTTATCCGGCCGGGAAAATAGCAACAGCGCCGAGACCCGCCCACAAACTTACTTGCGCTTCGCGCTTTGACACTTGCGTTTCAGATCGTTAAAATAGGGCCCTTAGTGTGTTTTACAATCACCTTTTCATATTTTCACATCTTTGATAATCTGAGAGGCAAATGATGACCAGAATCTATGTTAAGACATGCAGAAAAGGTGAATATCTTGAATGTTGTTGAAAATAAAATGTAAAAATGAAAGTGCACCAAATCTGCAACCACAGAAAGAACACACTCTGAAAAACGCTGGGTTGTTTTTTCAACCCAAACGCTGGGTTGAGACTGCTGCGTAGGATTTTGGGTTGTATTAACCCAAGTTTGGGCTGAAAATTGGTCTCGATTATAACCCAAAATATAGTTTAAGGCAAGTAAACTTCATAATTTCATGTTATCAGTTATCAGGTTTTTTTTTTTTTTTTACTAAGAGTAAAATAATGTTTGTTTTTTGTTTCTGTATATATTGAAAGTCAGAGACATAGGACATCATCATTCTTTTGAGATTTTATGTAAGTTATTTTTAGAAAATCAATGTTTCTGTTGTCTCCTGTCGGTTTACTTCACATTTTGATGCAACAACAGTGTGATTACGTGCTCATTTCATTAAAACCATTGATGTTTGTGTTGTTCATTGCAGAACTCAAACCTACTCTGGAGTTGTCTGATTTGGAGAGTCATTATTCTTGGTCTTCCCTCTTAAAGGAATAGTTCACACAAAAAATTATTTACTTGCCCTCATGTCATTCCAAACCTATAAGACTTTTGTCTGTCTTTACAACACAAATTAATATATTTTAATTTTTTGTTAATCCATTTGTAGTATAGATAATCAGTATTTTCAAGCCTCATAAATACAGAGTTATTGTAGAAGTAATTGATTTCAATATTTATATATAAATAAATCTTAACTTATATGATAGCAAACATGTATGTTCAAAATAAAATATTGGTCTCCCAGACTAGCAATGGAGGACAAAAATTAAGGGAATATTAAATATATTTATTTGTGTTCCAAAAATGTGTAGTTTGTATTGGTCTGGAAAAACATGGGGGGAGAGTAAATTATGACCATTTTTATTTTTTGGTGAACTAACCGTTTGAAGAGCAGCCCTCCACGAACATGAAAATATGTGAGTTATGTGAATGTCATATCTGTTTTAATGTTTCAGTAGATTTCTGAAAGCAATATATTTAATCACACAATATCACATGCTCTCACACTAGTGCTGCCATCATAGCGTTCACGAGAGCTGTGGTAGACAGAGACATTAAACAACCACACAAAAAATTGAAATTATAAAAAAAGATTATTGACCTATCCTTACGGATGTGAATACACCTCTATCTGAAAATGAATAGAGTTAAATTAAATGTTTTAATTCAATGTTTTATTCCTTTAAGAAGTGTTTTCTTTTTCTAGGCCACTGATGAAGAGCAGGCGGTGACTGGGATGAATGCTGGTCAAAGAAGGGAACTGACGCAGCAGTGGTTTTAAAGGAGGACACTGCCCTGGATGTTGTTAAAGATGTCACACGCTGTACTGATGAGGCTTCTTCATGACTACATCAAATATGCTACAGAGAAAGTTGACATTTATGCAATCATGATCTGTATTCATGGACTATGAAACAAACTGTAAGTGCATCACTTGCAAAAACAATGTTAAATGCTGGTTCGGTTTTGTTTAGTAGAAGAGTTTACACTCTGTCATTCATACACATAACAATAATAATTCCTTACATTTATATAGCGCTTTTTCTAGGCACTCAAAGCGCTTACATAGTCAGGGGGTATCTCCTCATCCACCACCAGTGTGCAGCATCCACCTGGATGATGCGACGGCAGCCATAGTGCGCCAGAACGCCCATCACACACCAGCTTACTGATGGAGATGAGACAGAGTGATGAAGCCAATCAGCAGAGATGGGGATTGTTAGGAGGCCATGATGGTCAGAGGCCAATGGGCGAATTTGGCCAGGATGCCGAGGTCACACCTCTACTTTTTCGAAAGACATCCTGGGATTTTTAATGACCACAGAGAGTCAGGACCTTGGTTTAACATCTCATCCGAAGGACGGTGCTTGTTGACAGTATAGTGTCCCCATCAGATTCAGATTCAGTGCCACTCCATACTAAAAAAGAAACATCATCAATGTACCATTTCCATAATGTGACTAAAGAAATCATTGGTCCCAGGATTTAACACAAACTGGTGTTCAAACAAACCACAAAATAATGATGCGAAACTTGGGGTCATCTTAGAGCCCATGCTGACCCCTGAGATCTGCAAATAGTAATCTGACTCAAACAAAAAATAATTGTGTGAAAGCACCAATTTTGCCAAATCCTTCAAACATGCAGTACTAGGAACCTGACAAGGAGGTTGATCAAGAAAAAAAAATATTGCCTCTAGCCCTCCCTGAAATGGAACACTGTGTAAGGCGATTCAACATCCAAGATGACTAAAAACAGGACAGTCAGGTAATGTTAAATTATTAATTAGTTAGTATTATACCGAGACGTTAACTTTCAGTCGGTCACTCTTAACGTCACGTCGCTGACAGCTGAAATTGGGATCCCTTCCAAAGCACCATGGGTGCTGCCCCTTCCTGTAGTGATGTCTGATTCGTGAACAAATCGTTCAATTTAACCGGTTCTTCTTAGTGAACCGATTGAACCTGTTCACCAAATCGAACTGAATCGTTTGAAACGGTTCACGTCTCCAATAAGCATTAATCCACAAATTACTTAAGATGTTAACTTTTTTAACATGACTGACACTCCCTCTGAGTCAGAATAAACCAATATCCCGGAGTAATTTACTGCTGGAGCAGTTCTCGTTCTCGAGTCAAGAACCAGTAGCATCGGGTTTCAGATCACCAGTACACTGAACTGAGAATCGTTTCTGTTTGATGTGTCCGATTTGAGGACAGATGAGCTGATTCTCGTTCTCGAGTCAAGAACCGGTTGCATCGGGTTTTGGATCACCAGTACACTGAACCGAAAACCGTTTCTTTCAGACGCGTCCGATTTGAGAACCGATGAACTGATGATACTGCGCATGCGTGTAATATAAGTATTTTGTTAAACATTGGAAAGTGTTATAAAATAACTATTTTATTTTGCTTTTTTTTTTAAGATGAATGTTTCTAATCTGTATATTGCATTTAATGTATAGGCCAAAGGGGTTTTCAGGAAGTTGGACAATAATTAAGACTTTATGTTTAATAGGAATAAGGGATGATTTATGAAATATCTGTACTGTATATATAGTTAATGATGACACATTCACAAATTTGTGAACAGAACATGAACACGAGTAGAGCAGCTGATGAAACTGAACTGTAGCATGTGCCGGTTATAGTAATTCTCGTTCTCGAGTCAAGAACCGGTTGCATCGGTCTTTGGATCATCAGTACACTGAACTGAAAACCGTTTCTTTCTGACGCGTCCGATTCGAGAACCGAGGAGCTGATGATACTGCGCATTCGTGATTCAGCGTGAAGCCGAATGACTCACAGCGCGTCTGAACTGAACTGATTCTTTTGGTGATTGATTCTGAACTGATTCTGTGCTAGTAATGTTATGAGCGCAGGTAAACCAGAGGCTTGGATGAAGGACAATCTGGCGAAACGTAAGTTCATTTAATAAAAAATACATCGCAATGGATTATGTTTAGTAAGTGGATCATGGTTTCTGTGCTGATGACACCTAATTTATTTACTTTATATCTTCAAGACTTAAATCCTTGTATGCACATTATTGCTGTTACTGTATTTTGGTGCGTTGTTGCAAAACTCAAATGTAAACTTTTCATGATTATGAGGTTTTTAACTGACTAAAGTTATGATTAATATATATATATATATATATATATATATATATATATATATATTTGATAAACGTGACGCCATTACGTCATCGCCAATGACGTCATTCAGTGTTGCCAGTTTGGACAAAAGATTTCCAGCTCAACTACAGTTTAAAACCCGCCCATTTTAAAAAAAAAATACCAGCCCAAAATACATGCTGTTATTAAAACTGTTATAGAATAAAACACACCATTTTTATTTCTTATTAAACAACCAGACTAACAAATCGCACATCGGAGAGCACGAGGCTCGCCCCAACTATATCCAGTGCATCTTTTTTTTTTTTTTTTTATATAAATGATAATTTTAATAAAACACAAGGTCTACATCGGAAACCTCAGAAGGGGACAAAATTTGTTATTGTTCTTGTGCTACTATAGACAGAACTACAGTTATTTTATAATAGGCCAATTCTCATATCATTTCATTATACTTTTCTTTTTGTTTTAGTACGCTACTTACGAATTTGTGCTTATTTTTTATTATTATTATTATTTTTTTTTATATTATCATTATTTAAATTATTATTATTATTATTTAACTTATAGACCACTGGGCGAATCAACATGAACTCTCGTTTTTTTCCTTCTTTTAATTTTAAGTAAAATAATGACTGAATGATACACTGAATCGTCATCAGCTATTACGTTTCATAAATGATCAAACATCAGAATTGTACATCAAAATAAAACTGTAGGCTAATAGCATAAGCACGCTTACCTTTTAATATGACGTTAACGAAGATAATCCTCGCAGAACTGATGAAAACGTCTTTATTATTGAACAATTCTAGAACTATTTAATGATAGGACCAACTTTGTACAGTCACAAGCAGTTTGATTAATAGATTGTTGAGTCAAATCTCTCCAGCCACTGCCTGGGAGGTTTGAATGTTGCCGAAGTAAGCCCATTTCTGACCAGGCCAGTGCGCACATCCATGATGCTGGAGAGTAAAGGTAGTCCCACGAGATTCCTAGTGTCTTCTTTTAAAAGCGAGACGAGGAAAAATGCCCGCTCAACATGGGCATTGGAAACAGGCAGAACAAGAAGTCTTATGGCACCTTGTGCCAATTCCTGGAAACACTTGTGCCCCCCTGCATCTTTAAACGCTTATATATTATATATATAATTATTAGAATATTGCTTCATTATTGCTTCAGATCTCATTCTTAGCTTTAAGATGCTGCTTTTCAATGCAGCAGCCAATGAAGGCAGAATGCTTTCTAGGTTTTATAACAGAGCACAGGTTCTCTCCTGCTAATGCTGTCCTACAGTTCACCTTAATGTTGATGGCTGATTGTTATCTTACTGTGCTTGCTAGTACAAGCTTAAGTGAAGTTATTGTTCTTAACCTTTCACCTAATGCATCTGCAGTAATGGAGTTTTGAATGACCCTCTGGGCTCCACTTTGCTTTTGACAGCTCTCAAATAGAGAGCTCAGCATGGACAGATAAAGAGATCAGTTCTGTAAAACCTGTCATGAATAAGCAGATCTTTATGGAGCCGTAAGATGGAAAACCTTAGATGTACTCTTTCTCTTCACTGGAATCTCAAGCAATCCAACATAATCCATGAAAAGTCTCTTACTTGGGACATAAAGCTCTTTGTATAGAAATTATATAAGATAGTTTATCTTGCCATGCTTTCATCTGAGGTCAGCCGCTAAACAATGCAGTCCATTAGAAGATTGATGTCATGATGAGCAACAACAATAGAGCATTGATATACTTACTGGTCTATGTAGCAGTCTGTTTCTTCTAACCTGCTTGAGTTCCACCTACTCAGCTAGATGCAAAAGTTGGCCCTCGTTCATTGTAGTGGCCCCATTGCATCAGTGCCAACCCACATTCACATGATCAATATAGTCCAGCATCACACTTCTTCACTTCTTGAATTATGAGGCATTAGGTTCATACAGTTTTTCATACTACGAACATGCTAAAAGTAAAATACACAGAAGAGACTTTACCCTTATTAGAAGCCCAAACTGAATGTGCTGTGTGAGTAGATACTAGAAGATGAGTTAGTGTGGCCTTCTATAGGATCCTGAAATCTGGGCCAGTGTAGGATACATAACTGTAGATCCAGATATGGTTTCATCTATATTAACCACAACCTCAGCTCTTCACTCCTCAACTTCATATGCACCCATACAGATTCTAGGACAGAGATTGGGACTTTTTTTATATGAAATTTCACAACTGCAACAGACAGTGAAGAATTACATTTTTCTTATCTATTTGATGAAATCACGCATAAATCTGGCAGATTTTCTGTCTAAATGTTTGCTGTTACATGCATTACATGTACTGATGTTTAGTGTCTGTTGATATCTTTGATTTATGTGGCATACAGTAATAACAAATTAAAGAGAGCATCTCTACCTTTAATCGGCTTTAATTTGTTTTAGATGTTCTTATTTTGTTTTATTTAATTTTATATTTATTTATTTTCTTTCTTTTTTTCTTTCTTTTCATTTTTATTAGAAATGAATGCATGCTTCAGCTTTTTTTTCTTCTTTTCCCTGTTTCTGGCTTTTGGATCAGGGCTCAAATTTGCATCCACTAATGCTGACCTAAAGCGTACCTTAATGTTTTTATTTGATTTTTGTCAGTGCTTGCAAATACAAAAATCTTAAGTGAAGCTAATCTTCTTATCCTTTTGACTTTCATTATTTAATTTTATTTATATTAATTTTATTCCATTGGTTAAACCAATAATTCGCACATGGCACATGGCAAGTGTCTAATTTTGTCAGCCCCTGCGCTAGTGGATGATATGTGAAATAAATTACTACTGAAATGTTAAGCAACCGATTCATCCTAATCCAAGCTGTCTCAAATAAAATATCTCATTATAAATGTATTTCATTATGTCTGCTGCAAAATGAGTTTTATTCATAAGGTAAGCTAAACCATGAAATCTACATGAGGGCAGGTCCTTAAAAAGGCTACTCATCCATACAACTAGGTAGATTAGAGTGTCATCAGCATAGCAGTTGTATGAAAAGCCATGATTTTGAATGACAGAACCCAGTGATGCCATACAGATAGAGGGTGCTTTCCTACTACCACTTTCGGTGCGCACCCGGGATCGATTGACGTCAGAGTTGGTATGTTTGGATGATGTGAACGTGGTCTTCCGAACTAGGGTGTGCTCCGCGAACCATACACAAGTTTTCTTAAAGGGGTTATCATTAAGAGAGCAATGCTACACATTTTTCATCCCTCTCCTGCGCTGTCGTTATTAAGCAAAGAGGTAAGCAGCTGCTGGCTTAACTGTGGTTTGGACCCAAATAATATGATGTGAAGACAGTCTAGGGTGGGAAGGGGGAGGGGGGAGCAATTTATCTCAGGTTCTGACCTAGCAATCGAACCAGGTGTGAAACCACCCAGAGAAGAGAAGTGGTTGAATAACTGAGCCCTGAGGCACCCCAATAACTAGATGTTGCAACACAAACACACAAAGAAACAACATCAATCAAGCAAGCACTAAAAATATCTTTTGAGCTCCATATTTTCCATTTCAAGAAAATGCATTCATACAGGTCAAGAAAAACGTTATTTGTTTTCTATAACATGTGTATGACATACAACACATTTTAATAAGAATCATCAAGTTCATTTATTAGTCTAATTATAGGCTTCTATAAGATTGCCTCTGAAATGCATTTGAAATATATTTTAGTATATGAAAGTTAAAATTAAATATATTTTCAAAATTATATTTCATTGAGCTGCAAAGTTTACTTACATTTAGCATATATTAAAAGTATATATTGGCCAGGAAAAATTTAAAAAAAAAAAAATGTGCCAGAGCCCCACATACTGTACATGGGCTCCGTGAACACGCCATTTCTCATTTTTAATAATTATGCATTGTCTCTGGACATGTGACTCCCACATTAATGATGTTGATCTATTGATTTAATTTCCATGAAGACCTCAGGGGAGAAGGAAGATAGCTGCAGGCAGAGGACATACTGTAGGTAGTATAATAGCGAACAGTGTTTGTTTAATTCCATTTTATCACTTCACATAAATTACCAGGCCACCAAATCAATCAACAATCAGTATATTCTTGTTTATTGATGTTTAAGTCTTTTATAAAACTTCCAACTTCATAATCAGGAACGATTTGTATTATTCAGATATTATATTTCATATTAATTCATCTCGCTAAATGGTGTCAACAATCAGATCACCAGTGACATAACGTGCAGGCTGCCAGATTAATCAACTTCCGGCCCTTTTGCATTTCCTTCCTTCTCTTTTTCATTCTATCGTTCCTGCCTCTATAAGACATACACGCACATCCTCCCACTCATGCCAACAGCCCAAAAACAACATGTGTATCTGTGCTGCACTGAGATTAATTCTGACGATTGAAATCAATGATCTCTGCTTTACTCCAGCTCTCTCGTTGCTTTCTCTGGCTTACTGAATGATTCATCCTCTCGTCATCCCTGGACTGAGTGGGATGCAGAGGCGGAAGAGGATGTGGGACTGTGTGGAGGAGATAGGCAGGTGCACAGATCCACCCCCACAAACAAGGAAGAAAGCTGAGATGGAATCAGAGTTCAATTCCTTTCACCACCAAAATAAAAAATACAAAAAAATCCACTGGGACTGTGGATGTAAAACTATGGAGTACTCTATCATCTTGAAATCAAACTTTTACTACCAAACTTTACTATATTAAAAAAAAAAGTTTTATAAACAATAAATGTGATAAAAATGTTTGCTAAATATAATTTTAAATCACTTACTTGCTTTTGAAGGAAAGTCAAGCATTAGTGTGAGAAGGTTATGAATGAATATGTTCAAGCGCCATTAATATCTATAGGTTTGCTTAAGTCAAAGGAACATAAAAAAAAAAAAAAAAAAGATTTCATTATTTGTACCTAAAGAATTTGGGCTCTTCAGGACACCCCAAAATATTGTAAATAAATGAATAGACAGTCAATACACAGAATAAGATTTATCTACAAACATGAACAAAACATATTTTTTAAACAGTAAGAATCAACATCAAATGGTAAACTCAAACTGAAACTGTTATTCTGTTATTTTGCCTGTTCTGTCTTTCTGTGTTTACCCCCCAAACAATACAAATGACCTCTAACAGAATTCATCATGCTTATTAAACCTATAAATCTCTAGAATTACATATCTCTGAGTATTGATGCCACTGAGAAAGTCTGATCAGGGAGGACAGATATTGGATGCTTTGACATCTGTGTAATTGAATCAAATTCATATTACATGATCATGAATTGAGCTCTTTGTTGTAGAAGAAGAAGAAGAAGAAGAAACTGAAAAAGATATGTAATCATTTAAAAATGGGTGCATGTTGAATAATCAGGATATCTCCTGTAGATCTAACAGTAAAGCATATATATATATATATATATATATATATATATATATATATATATATATATATATATATATATATATATATATATATATATATGCAAGTTTCTGTATTTGAATAAAAGGGTCTGCAAATGTAACTGTCATGATATAGACAAAGGAAGTAAAAGGGTGTGCAGGGGGGAAGTGAAATTCTGAAATTGATGATTGTAACCATATTCTTTTCTGTTTATTTACTTATTTGTAAAGACCAGCAAAGTGTAAAACGCATTTGGGACTGGAGCGAAATAATCAAATAATGGGACATGGGACAATCCAAAACAATCCATCAAAAAGATGAATCAATTCAGGTTTGCCTTTTATCAGTATCTGTGGTCTGAGGCTAGAGAAGAGCTCCTGGATGAACACTGCTATGTGAGCCATAATGAGATATCATATTTTTTTTTGATTGATTGTATATATGTACACTGTAAAAAACAAAACAAACAAAAAAAGATTATTGGAGATTATTGGAGTGTGTTTTACAAGAAAATACTATAGGCTTTCTACTTTGACATTTATTTGCTATTATCTGTCAAATTTGCTAGCATTTCCTGAATGAAAATTGTTTCATACCAAATTTATTTTAATTAACAAGTCTTGTTTTAGCTGTTCCACCAAGAAACACAATAAATTAAGTTTTATGAAAGTGTTATGCTAAAACTGGTGATATAATAAGAGCAAGGGGAAATTAACCATGTGTTGAATGCAACATGCAGATTTTTCACTACCAAGAAAGGAATAATAATAATAATAATTCAAACAAATAAAACCCAAACATTATTAGACTTTATTACTCAGACATAGAATGAGGATGTGTGATTTTTGAATCCAGTACTCTAGTAAACACACATCATTCAAACTGTGGGACATTCGCGTTTCTTGAGGTGGCCTCAGTTGAAATTGTAATCGTCAAGGTAAGCTATCCAGTGCATTATTGTTTTGTAGCGTTGAGCAATGTAGCTAATCACAGATATATACTATGTTGATTTCTTGAATCAGAGGTGTTTACATTAGAATCCACTCACTGCTGAAATCACTGAAATCGAGGGTTTCAAGTATTGAAAGTATTGCAAGTATTGAGATTGCGATGACTAAGATGAATGTCAGCGTTTTTTGTGATTATAAAAGGAGCGCTCTTTGTGTCATTGCAATGGACATATATATATATATATATATATATATATATATATATATATATATATATATATACTGTATATATAGTTAGAGCACCCTAATTACTTTAAGAAGCACCCTCTGTGATTTGATTCTGGAGCCGGGCCTGGTTTGATGTACAGTTTTAGTGTTGGTCACATCACACCTGTAGTTTAACTTAGAGTCTCATGGCAGCAATCCAGAACGATCAGATTTACGCCTTCATAAATAAGAGTTTGATGGGCATTTAATTGAGTAAATTAATGGATCGCAGAGTGTAAATTTTAAGCTGATACATATGCATGCTTTAATAATGAACCTGAAAGGATCAGTAAGACCAGACGGACCTGAGATGGGCCTTATGTTGAATGTGTGTGTGTGTTTGCACATAATGGTGTATGTTTAAGTATGTAACCTGCTCTGCATGTTTACGAACATGCATAATGCAGACGAATCATGCATCTTATTGCAATTTTATGAAGCCTTGATTTGCATTTTACTCCAAAAGACTTTATGGATAAACACACACACACACACACACACACACACACACACACACACACACATCTTCCCACACAAAACAGACAGGAATGGAAAGAGGGAGGGATGGAAAGCAATATCTGTGCTCCATCACAGGTCACTGTGTCACTCATGGTGTTGTCAGGAAAACTGTTTACGCTCCATACTTCATACCAGCTGTCATTTATAAACAACCAGCCATGCTTTATTGTATCCCATTATATTGTATGTCTCACATTTAGAATGTTTCCTCTTCTTACTTCTACATTTGTCCAATGCCTTGCTATTGCAGAACTGCGTAGGCACATTTCCCACTTAATAACAGACAAATGAAAGTGACAAGTGCAGCTATTGTTCACAATGGACAGCCTGCCAAGACAGGCTTCACATTTTTTCAACACTAAGCCCATCAGGGGTTCTTCTCAAGTTACTGCAAACACTGAGTAAGGAACATTGGACCTTAGAAACTAAAGCAAGGTCTTTGGGCAAGACTTTCACTATTTTACCAGTCTATCCTTTCATTTCCTTCTGAAAAAGAACTACATTATTAGGGAAGTACTTATTAGGGAAATATTATACCTTATATTATATAATAATATACCTTTTATAATATACCATATATTATATATATTATGTACCTTAAGACTATACTTAAGTGTAAACTGAATGTAATGTGTTCGGCCACATAATAGCATGTTATTTACAATTAAATTGATTTTTTTTTTTTTTTTTTTTTTTTTATTAAATGCAATTAGTCGATTTTAGAAGAGCTTTTTGACACTTAATAAGGGCTTAAGTAGATTACTTGTATTGCATTGCATGTGTAATTGTAATTACCTGTATTAAGTAGAATTACTTGTATTGTTTTTTGCAATTTAGTACATTTGAAATATATTAAAACTTCAATGTAATTTATTATGGAAATTCTAAGCGGCCATGCATTATAATTTTTTTCCTTCTTGTTTCTCGTTATAACGACTTAATTTTCTTGTTATCTTGAGATAACAAAAGTAGTTTTTTTTTCATTATGATGACTTAATTTTCTCGTTATCTCGACATAACGAAAGTCGTTTTCTCGTTATAACGACTTAATTTTCTTGTTATCTTGACATAACCAAAGTCGTTTTCTCGTTATAATGACTTAATTTTCTCATTATCTCAACATAACTAAAGTTGTTTTCTCGTTACAACGACTTAATTTTCATATTATCTCGACATAACGAAAGTCATTTTCTCGTTATAACGACTTAATTATACTTCATGAAGTTACAAAACTGCGGCAGCAGGTGTCACTATAGAACTAGATATAACTGATGGGGTGTTGTACACTATCCACTTTACTGTACGTGGACCTTCCTCGTGATCGCTACAATTTGTGCAGTCTGGTTCATTACTGACATTTAATTCATTCATAAATGTTATATGCTTGAATCAATGTGATTATTTTGTGTAAAGTTCTTTCAAGATGCATGAGTTTCACAAATGCATTCTTGGTCATAAAATAACTGCTTATCAAAACCAAGGTTGACGTCACTGTATTCTGCTTGCACCTATATCTTTATTTGTGCTTCTTTTAGGCACATGATTAGGTAGTTAATAAACAGAGATAATAAACGGGATTTAACGATATAGGCTATTTGTGATGTCCTTTATTTTCCTTATTACTAATCTTTATAATTAACCAAATTGATGAGAAATGTGATGTATATGTAATGTGCATAGACTAATTTAATTAAATTTTGTTCTATAATGTTGTAATTGTTTGTTTTTATGCACACACATACACTACATGTACATATGAACGCTCTTTTCAAACAGAAGCTTGTAACGCACATGATATCTGCCACAGCATATGATGACTACAAAAAAATTACAAATTAAATATAATTTTATTTCAAATAAAGGGAAAATTAAAACTGAGTTTAATCCAAGCAGCTCTAAAAGATCTTAGGCTATGTTCACACTGCAGGGCTTAATGCTCAATTCCAATTTTTGGAAAAAAATAGATTTTTTTGCAAGTCCGTTCACATTTCCAATTAAATGCGACCTTTTGTGATTTCCTATGTGAAAGCGAAATGACCCAGAAGTGACCCAGAAGTGGCCCGCGTGCGCAGAAGAGTACTCAACGGTGAACGACGTCACTCATTGTTTGCGGAAGTAGCTAATGTTAAACATGGATGTCAACAACAGTGTAGTCAACAGCGGAGCTCTTTTTGCAATATTAAAGTTATTTTCTCAACGGAGCCAGCACAATTACAATCTTCTCGTTTTAAGAAGAACATTAAAAAGAAGGAGGAGAGCAAAGTTTTTGGCCATGGTGTTTTTTGGAGCAGTGTTAGCAACATCGGCACAGAGAAACGTGTGGGTGCGGAGTCGCAGCCAGGAGTGGTGGGAAACTGATGTGAGTGGCTCTTCTCGTTCCCGCCTACTTCAACGCAGAATTATGACGTTTGTAGCGTATCAATGATGTACGGGTCGGATACATGTGACCTGGCCGTTCAGACAGAAGTCGCATTTCAAAAGATCGGATACGTATCGGATTCAGGACCACATACCCAAGTGGCCTGGGTCAAATTTGAAAAGATCGCATCTGTGTTGTTCAGACTGTCATGAAAAGATCAGATACAGGTCGCACAAGGGCAAAAAAATCGGAACTGGGTCATTTCAGCCTGCAGTGTGAACGTAGCCTTAGAATAGTTCTGCATCCTTCTGAAGTGTTCGCAGTGTTGCAATTTAAACATGTTCATTACAAAAACGTTTGGTCTACCGTCTCTGGAAAAATCAACAGTGACTGATCAGCCTTTGTTTATGTACAGTATTGTAGACGTTAATACCTAGGCGAAGTAAAATTAGCTGAAATATAGGATACAGTAAGAGCACCTGCATGGCTGTCCATCAGATGTCAAAGTTGAGTTTGTTACTATAGCAACAGTAAAACTGTCATGTCATTATAACGAGAAAAAAACTTTCATTAAGTCGAGATAACGAGAAAATTTATGAGCTTCAAGAGGTAGTCACCTGAAATGGTGTTCCAACAGTCTTGAAGGAGTTCCCCGAAAGATGCTTAGCACTTGTTGGCCCTTTTGCCTTCTGTCTGTGGTCCAGCTCACCCCTAAACCATCTCGACTGGGTTCAGGTCCGGTGACTGTGGAGGACAGGTCATCTGGTGCAGCACCCCATCACTCTCCTTCTTGCTCAAATAGCCCTTGATGCCTTCAGTGTGACTCTACAATTTACATAATCATGAAAATAAAGAAAACTCTTTGAATGAGAAGGTGTGTCCAAACTTTTGGTCTTTACTGTACTGTATGTATATATATATATATATAATCACATAAAGACATATGCTTTAGTATGTTGCTCAACACATCTACATACACATCTACACATCTAAATAAGTCATTTTTTAAGGATGACAAAATAATATTAAAACACAATGATTTTATTTTTTTTTTTAAAGTGGACCTTTTCATTTTACAGTGTTTTAAAAGTGTACTTCAGTGTGTTAACAAATATGAGATACACTTAAGTGGCCTTTTATTTACTTAATATTATATGCAGTTTTTTATGATTTGAAGTTTGCTACATTTAAATTTAAAATAATTAAGCTCACTTTTTTCACAAAGGTTATGTCTGTATATCTTTACACAAACACACAATGACAAAAACCTTTGAATCAGAAAACTAGAGATAATTATAACCCTTAATATGACTGTATTGAGCTGGTAGCTTTGTTTATTTACAGTGCTATAAACAGCAGCATGTTTTGCACAAATGAGGTTGGGGGTTATAATTATAACAGTATACTCAATGAATCCTAGGAGGTCTCACGTGACATACATACCTGCTTAATTCAAACATATAATTTGCTTACTGAGGATGACAGTGTGTCAGCGACATTATAAATTACTGGGCCGGTGGCTCTTAGCCCACAACTGAGCCATTGAAAGTTATTTATGGGCAAATGACAGAAGTAATCAGTACTATATTTTGATTTCATTTTCATTCCTGTAAAATCAGTGGATTGTTGACCTGATTGACCCATTCACAGACCTGTATAATTGACCTCATAAACAAATAAGGAGGCTATCTAAAGAGCTGAGACAGCAAAAACTCTGTTTGCTCAGAGCATGCGAATAAGGAAAGGTCTTCAATTCCTAAGGGACTTTTTTCAAGGCCATTCACACTAGACCATTTATAAGATGACAATCACGGGTTAATTAAATGAGACAAACACACTTCCCATATTAAGGTTTACTTTAATGATCTGTAGAAAACAGTACAGGCTAGTCTTAAATATTACACACACATATTAGGCTTATATAATATAAAATACATACACTTTTTATTATATACATATTAAGAACTCCTTTCACTTTTCAGTGTGAAAGTTAAGAGCACAATGCATAACCTAGACCAAAACATTTCACTCTAAACAGACATGGAGAAATGCCTGCAAAAAAAAAAAAAAGAGAGATAATGAAATAGTCTTTTTTTTTCGATCAGATGAGACATTTTTCCCCGGGAGTTGTGTGCTCTTATTGGGTAACGTACAGCTAGACAGTACAGTTCAGTTCATCTGAGAGTGTAAGCATCGCTCCGTCTACGTACATAGTCAGTCACTGACGTACTCAACCCTCAGCAGACCTGCATCGCAGCGTCATCACTGATACCCACCAAAATCTAGAGCAGAACTGATGCTCTGCTGTTTCCACACGAACATACTGACACACTTTCGCTGGCATTCTTCTACACTGGGTTTAAATGCTTCATTTATGTTATATAAATACACCATGGGATATACTAGTGAGCGACGCCGCCGACGCGTCAAACTACAACGCTCGCACTATATTTTAACTTTGTCTTGCCCACGAAGTGTTTGCAGTTCATTCATCGGGAGCGTCTTGTTTTGTCGCGTCGCTCGTTTGCAGTGTAGGTGGGGTGTTGTTCATACTTTGTGAAGGAGGAGTATGAGGAAAAGGCAATGACCGGAAAGAATCTTGTAGTGGAAGGCAAACACAACACACACACACACACACACACACACACACAATGTTCGGGAACGCTAGAGGCAGTCGCGTAACACAAGACGCACCCAGACTCTGTACACAGCATATAGAGCACCGGTTGAGTTACATAACGAGGATGCTCCACAAACTTATCTATCTATCTATCTATCTATCTATCTATCTATCTATCTATCTATCTATCTATCTATCTATCTATCTATCTATCTATCTGTATGTGCTAGACTATAGTCTCAGTTAAATGATTCGTCTTGAACCGACTGCGTCAGTATAACGAGGTCAATAGTGTATACAGAAAAAAAAGTCACGCGCATTGCATATTAATTTTATGATGCGTCAGAGCAGAGATGATGCTTATACTGACTTGATCAATAATAAAATGTAGGCTACAAAATAAAACCAACAGCATTATAATTAAAATAAAAAATGGGTTATGCTAGTTTACGGTACATTTGGAAATGGCTTTATAATAATAATAATAATAATAATAATAACATATATAACACACACACATAATAAAAAAGGCAGGAATTTTGCTATTGCAGTTTCATTAGAAAGACATACATAAGGAAATGTGCAGATAATTTAATAGTAATTACATTGCAAGTTTCATGACGGAACTTAACAATATTAATGTAGGCTTTTACGACATTCTGAGCTGAAACGCATTCAGTAGCTTATCAGAGGTTTGACTTTACAGAACCTTAAACGAATTGAACACAAAACGAGACGTAATTAACGACGAATTACAAAACAGGGAAACTTGCGCCTCTAGTCAGTACTTACTGCTTGTTTTAAGCACCCCAGCTGTTCCCTAAAACGACCACACAATATTAAAATCATAAACTATTCGCAGTCATTTTATTCCGTAGGCTATTTGAGCAAAATATAATACCGTATAACTGAGCGGCTATCTGAGCAGCACGCACAGTGGGTTGCGATGCTCTGACAATCCTCTGGTGTCTTGGGTTGTTCCAGTGGGGGCGGAGCGGCGAATAGGAGTAGAACGTGATTGGTTCGCTTTACTATCAATCAAACATTTCCACCAATGAACCCAATGAGCTGTTAAAGGGGCGGGTCATAGGTGCACCTTCCCCCGAAGGTTGCACCGCCTAGTGTGTGTGCGTATTTTTTTTTTTTTAAACCAAAGCTTGGATGTGTAGGACGTCACATGTTGTTTTTTCCTCTTCACTCCAGTCACTTAGTGAACAACATGTTATTTACTGTTAAACCGCTCCACGCAGCGAACGCGCACTCCGAGCCGGGTCCATAAGAGAGTCTGACAGGATTAAAACTGATTGACAGCACAAGTTGAGCAAAAGTGAGAGTTTTTCTTCACAGCATATGAGAATGGCGAGTCCGCCGCCGACGGGAGGACAGCTGATTTCAAATATGACCGTGAAGAACAACAACCACGTTAAGAAATGCGGCTTATTGAGGAAACAGAAGCACGGACACAAGCGGTTTTTTGTGCTGAGGGAGCCGAGCGAGGGCTGTCGCGCCCGGCTGGAGTATTACGAGAGCGAGAAGAAATGGAAAAACAAGTCGGCTGCTAAACGGGTTATACCTTTGGACTCGTGCCTGAACATCAACAAGAGAGCCGATGCCAAACACAAACACCTGATCGCCCTTTACACCAAGGACGAGTATTTTGCCGTGGCTGCCGAAAACGAGCAGGAACAGGAGGACTGGTACTCGGTCTTAACGGATTTAATGAACGAGGGGAAAGTGAGCGACAGCTCCGCGAATAATTCGGCGTCATCCCTCGTCGGCTTTGATGAGGCAAACTACGGCGTGATAACGCCTGTCACCGCCACTTACAAGGAGGTTTGGCAGGTCAACTTAAAATCCAAAGGACTCGGACAGTGCAGGAACTTAACGGGCGTTTACAGGCTGTGTTTAAGCAGCCGGACGATCAGCTTCGTCAAACTCAACACGGAGGCGGCGTCGGTGATTTTACAGCTGATGAACATCCGCCGATGCGGACACTCGGACAGCTTCTTCTTCATCGAGGTGGGCCGGTCCGCGTCGATCGGACCCGGCGAGTTGTGGATGCAGGCGGATGACTCGGTGGTGGCGCAAAACATTCACGAGACTATTTTGCAGGCGATGAAAGCCATGAAAGAGATGTCAGAGTTCCGCCCGCGCAGCAAAAGCCAGTCCTCGGGTACTAACCCCATCTCTGTGCCCACCAGGCGGCACTTTAACAATCTCCCGCCGAGTCAAACCGGGCTGCAGCGGCGCTCGCGCACCGACAGCATGGCAGCGACGTCTCCCGTGACGAAACTGACGTCCTGTAGGTTCCGCACTGCGAGCGAGGGTGACGGAAATACAGGCAGCCCCATCAGCCCGTGCGTAAACAGGACGCATTTGAGCCGCTCCAACACAGTGACAGCTCGCCCATACAGAACATTCGAGTCGTCATCCCTGCAGCACAGCAGATCCATGTGCATGCCTGTGTCTCACTCCCCTCCATCTGCTGCCAGCCCTGTCAGCCTGTCCTGCAGCAGTAACATAGAAAGTGGCCCTCGCCCCTCCAGCAGCACTGCTTCCATTTCGGGCTCCCCAAGCGATGCTGGCTTTATCTCCTGCGATGAGTGTGGCTCCAGTCCGGGTGATATACGGCACCTTTTAGCAGCAAACCGAAGCAACACACCTGAGTCACTTGCTGACACACCCCCCTCAGAGGAGGGCAGCAACCTGCACGGATACATGATTATGGAGAGGCCAAACAGCCGTGGACGGCGGAGCGTCCGGGCAGCAGCTGAGGAAGGCAAAGGAGATTTGGAGAATGCTTACAGGAAGAGGACACACTCTCTCACCATGCCTTACCAGAAGAGGGTGCCATCACAAGTGTCCTCAGGTTCACTGGATGAATACACACTCATGAGAGCCACTTACAGAACTGGAGGCCATTCGGGGCGCAGCTCTCACACCGCATCCCCAAAGGTCACATATCCTGAGGATTACGGGGACATTGAAATCGGATGGTTACTGAAAAGTTCCAGCAGTAATCTGGGTGACGATGGCTACATGCCAATGACGCCAGGTGTGGCTCCACAAGGGGGGAAGGCTGACAACTACATGCCTATGAGCCCAATGTGCGTTTCTGCTCCGAAGCAGATAATCAACCCCAGGACGCACCCCCTCACTATAGCTAATGGTTACAGAACCAATTCCCCCAGCAGCTGTTCTCTGGATGACAGTGGCTACATAAGGATGCTGTGCGGCACTAAACTCTCCATCGACAGCTCTGATGGGAAACTGACGAATGGTGAATACCTCAACATGTCCCCTATAGATTCGGTCACGCCACCAGATTACTACCTGAGCCCTGTGGGTATGGAGCAGTCACCCTGTCTCCGACAGCTTCACTCGTTTAACTCTCTGCCCCATTGTCAGAGGCCCCAGCAGGTTCTAAAGGATGGGGACAATGATCAGTATGTTGTCATGAATCCTCAAAGTCACAGGATAACAGAGGAGTCAGTAAGCACAGCATCCACCCCTGCCCCATCACCTCTAAGACAAAGCCGCACAGACAGTCTCATCCTCCGGCACAGGATGAGCCGGCCCACCCGCCTCTCCCTGGACATGTTCCAAACATTGCCTAGCATGAATGAGCATCCTCTCCCCTCTGAGCCAAAAAGTCCTGGCGAGTACATAGACATAGACTTTGGACATGTTGCTGAAAGTTGCACTCCCCCCTCCACTGCTTCCTCCGTGAGCCCAGCCTCATCTCTCGGATCATCCGCTGATCACAGGACGTCCCCCCTCTCTGATTACATGAACATTGATGTGAGTTCGCTATCACCCAAATCTGGAAACGCTGCTCCATCTAATCGTTTGGAGCCGTTTCCAAAGCTCACATCCTGCCCCGCCCACCCTGAGGAAGAGGTGGAAGATGAAAGGTACCACCTCACTGCACAGGTGGCACCAGCGGGCACGGTTGACAGAGCTAAAGACGATTACACAGAGATGACGTTCGGCGTGCCTGCTTCCCCTCTGCAGCCTGTCACGCAGCCCTCCGAAGGTGTCCAGACCATCAACCCATCCTCTTGCTTGCAGAGGCTGACCCTGGAAGAGACTGTGGGAGTGCCTGCCGTTGAGGCTTTTCTGCTGCATGGCACCACTCTGGCCTTGGTGGACCCTGACCGAGGGGCCAAGGTGATTCGTGCCGACCCCCAGGGGCGCAGGCGGCACAGTTCGGAGACATTCTCATCAACCACCACCGTAACACCAGTTTTTCCCTCCTCCGCACACGATGCCAGGCGGCATGGTTCGGCCTCTGTGGAGAACGTGTCCGTTTCTGTGAGGAACAGCGAAGGATCGGATGAAGAGTATAACAGTCCCATGTGCAGGGAGACGTCAACTGGCTTCCAGAATGGACTTAACTACATTGCCTTAAACTTGATGGATGGAGGACTTACCAGATGTGATTCTCTTGTCCGGTTCAAAGCTACCAGCTGCTGTAAAGAGGGCATCAATGGAATACACGCCAGTCCGTATGCCAGGCTTGGGTTCAAGGAGACGGCAACAACAGTAAAAGGTAAGCTTTCAGAATGAAAAAAGAGAGATAAGTGGTAATGTGCAATCTCACTACCTTCATTAGTTAATGCTTAGTGTTATTCCTTTTACACTATTTTCAAACGTTATGCTCTGAATTATTCAGAATAATGATTTAGCAGTGTTAATGTGCCCCAGTATGACATGACAGTTCGTTTCTTGCTTAAATAACAGCAAATTACTTGTGCACCAGATGAATGTGTAAGAGCTAATTGAGCAACTTGAGAGTCAGAATGATGCAAAAGCCTCTTTAAAAGCTGTGGCGCAGTTTTTATTCTCAGAGAATGATCGCTTCATCCGTGCAGTGTTTTGGATGAAAACAGGTCAGTTAAAAGTTTTATCCCTCTGCACTGGAGCTGTTTTTTGTTGAAATGTTCATTTTGTTGACAATAGTGTGAGGATGAGGGATCTGTGGGATGTGGTCAGATTTAGAGGAAGTAAATGTAAAAGAGAGATCTCATATCCGCATGTCAATAATCCAGCAAAAGAGAAATCATTCCTAATATTTGCATCATACCTTGACTCATTCTCTGAATCAGAATTAGTCATTGTTTCATACTTGAGTGAACAGTAGCTCAGCTACAAACAAGTGAGTCAGTTGTTTATCAGTTTTCAGGTTGAGGGTTTCAAGACTGGAATGCAGAACGTGTGCAAAGGTCGTTCGGAGAGGTTAAGGTCGGCTTGTTTTTCCAACCTGCCAGGTTTCTTTTAAGGAATGACCCAGCTTTCGTTTTTCAGCAGGACTTGAAAAACAAAGTTGTTTGTGTAGCTCAGAGATAAATGTGTGCTGATAGACACAGATTATAGGCTCACGTGAACGTTACACACTAAAACAAGTAACAAGATAGGTGTTTTTCTTGTCAAGCATGACTTTGCATACGTGGGATTGCATGGAGGATGTATAGAAGTGAAACAAATGAGTACTCTACACTTTAATGAGACCCTTGCACTGACACAAAGTCAAGGTGAAAGATTACACTCGAAGGCCAAGAGCGACTTGTCTGATGAATGACACTTCACAAAAGAGTCTAGAAGCAGAAGCCTCTTAAAACAGCTCATACACTGTACAAGGCATACAGACAACATCAGAAGCTCAATTATGCTCTCTAGGGTGTGTTTGAGAGAGTTGGTGCTGGCGGAGCAGGTGTTTTTGCAGTTCTCTGTTTACCTCCACAAGTGGACGGAGCAGAAAGACATAGCCGCAGGCCACGGAAGCCCTGTGGGACAGTGGGAGGAGACCACAAAGAAAACTTGCACAAACATTGACACACACCCGCTAGCACTCAGCCACCCTGCCCTGTGATTGGTCACCGACAACATTCCACTAAAACAAAAGATGAGCCGCAAAGACAGAACAGAGCTCTTATTTCTGTAGAATGGCCTGCTCGTCTTCCTGATAGGAACTTGCACCAGTCCGGGATCCACCGAGCATGAGAGCACGGATAGGCTTCGCTCTGTTTACTACGGCAGCATCTGTAATGCCACATCCCACTCCTTCCCTCCTCCTGACACTTTTACACACTCATTTGAATAGTACATTTGTGAATGGCAAGCAGACGCATACTTTGACAAACACGACTACATATTTACATAGTGTGCAGGATGTTTGACTCAGGTTCATGATCACGTTTCATCTCGTTAAGACTGATTGGTTTTTGTCACACTCTGTCGTATTTATTTCAGTGTTTTTATATCTCGTCTTCACCGAGTCATTGAATGTTAAAATACACCTCCAGTGCGTTGTAAATCAATGGCTTTGCATATAGATGGCTAGAGATCAGCATTAAGACCTATCTTTTTAGCTATCTTTTATTTATAAGAGAGTAAACAATGTCTTAAAAAAATAAATAATAATAATTATAATAATAATTACCATTAGGACATCTCAAGAACTCATCTCAGAGAGCTGAGTGTGTCTGTGAAAGGCTTCCTAAGAAGCTTCCCCCCTGAAAATAGTGTGTGTTATGGGCCGGGACAGCAGATGGTGAGGGCCAGGGTCTTGCACCTGCCATTCCAAGCAGTGCACAGTGGTTATCAGGCCCATCAGAGCCCTGACAATACTCGAATGATTAGCGACCATCTGCTGCCTCACACAACAGCTCAGAGAGACATACAGGGAGAAACCGTCAGATAACCAGTGAAAATAGTTGGCACAAGCTTGAAATAAAAGTGAAATCTCTTTTAAGCCCCACCCCCTTCTGCTTTGATGGACTTGATTTAATTGAAAAGTGAGATTGTGTCTTTCAGTTTGCCTGCTTTTATTTCTAGAGAGCAGGCTTAGATGACAAATCCCCCATCAAAACAAACACCTATTCCTTTGAATTGTAGTCCATCATCGTACTGTCTCTCCTCCATCAAAATCTTTGTTTAATATCTCCTCGGATTATTCGAGGTATTATTTTAATTTCTTCCGTTCTCTGTCTATCTCCATTCATCACTCTGAATCTGCCTCCCCATCCTCTGTCTCCCTCTTCATGTCCTCATTCACCTCTTAGTCCTGTTGATGTTGTTGCTGACTCTGTAAGTGCCTGCTATTGTAGCAGATATTAGAGTGTTAAACTCATCCAAGATGTTCTGTTAAATGTTCTCACTGCTCCCTACTTTTAGCAGCACAGATAAAGCGGATTACATGCTGCCACAGATTAGACATTGTTGAGCAGCTTTATATAGTGACCAAGTAAATGGCACACACACACACACACACACATGTATGGGTGATTTTCACCTCACAATCAATAGAATAACCTAAAGAAAATTAGGTCTATTTTATATATATATATATATATATATATATATATATATATATATATATATATATATATAACATGCTATCACAGTAATATTTGTTGTTCTGACACTTTATTCTAATACTAAAGGGGTCATATGATGTGAGGCATTCAGCCAATCACATCACACTGGATAGCTGACCAATCAGAGCACACCTTGCTTTTCAGAACGATGAGCTTTGTAAAAATCTACACGTTTCAGAAAGGCGGGTCATAGAGGAGCAACAATAATGCACATTATGTGGAAAATAATGTGTTTTTTTTTAACCTTAAACCACATAAACACATTGCATTACACCAAATAATGTGCAACATCATGTGACCCCTTTAAAATACTGCAATACAGTAATAATAATCACCACTAAAACAACACATTTCTAATGTTTTTGTGAGATGTAATCACAAGTAATAACTTCATGTTGAACATCACCTATTTTTCTCGGGATAGTATGCATCTATAGAAAACAGAAACATCTGGACATACCTAGTACATTCATAATTCCATCGTTTTTGTGTATGCATGTAAAGTATATAGCATTTAACATAACACTTAATGTTGGCATCCTGCACATTTAAAATCTCCTTTATGTGCGTGTGTTTAGCATGTGGGAATGATTGGGATGTGGCTGGAATATATCATCTGAAATCTGCATTGGATGCTCTTTAAGAGCATGTGCCGTGTGTGGGAATAATTGCATGGTATGTGGCCTGATTCTGAATGAATGCCCCTTTTCTCCCCTGCTGAGCTAAGTGATCTGAGTGTGTGTGTGTGTGTGTGTGTGTGTGTGTGTGTGTGTGGCAGGGGAGCAGAATATATACCGATGCTTTACTGTCATCAAATGAATTTCAATGGCTGTTTGGGCATTATCTTTGCAAGCTTTTTGGGTTTGTTTAAAAGGGAACAAGTGTGGGATCTGTTGAGCTCACACACCCTTATGCACACACTTTCTTATTCATTGACTCTCGTCTATTTCCATTCGACCGCCGAGCTCTGTTGGCTTAGTTGGCTGAAGTGTTATGAGATTAGGCCGTGACATTTACACATGAAGAGCATCACACCATGCATACAGTACATCCCTCTGCCTCTGATGATGTCCAGACTCTTTCTGTCACTGTAAAGTTACAGATTACAATTTGATATTGACATTTAAACTGTAACATATTCGTTGAGCTAATTTGGTTAATGTGGATTTGCTGCTACAAATCGCTGTCAGTGTGAACATCCCTAATGGGAGTAACACTGGAAGATACTGAATGAAGCTGAACAGAGACATTATTTCTACCCCAGGGGTTAAAACTGAAACCCCCCATCTATGATATATGAGACTGGCATTGATAAATTAGTAACGCTAGCACATGTTGACAGTACAGTCATCACTCAACTTCTTTTCTGACTACTGTAAATATGCCTTGTGTGTGAGAACAGTTGTGTGTTTTATGTGTGTGAGAACGACAGACTGTTCCCGGCCAGGCCTGGCTGCAGGGGGCTTAATTTAACCTGTGTGAAATAAATAAAAAATGAGTTGCAGGACAAATGTGTGTGTAGAGAGGGGATAGTTTTTGGGGATGGGGCAGCGGGTTCACAGGCTGTTGACTTGAACTGTTGACAGCTCCTTTAAATACTGATTTCTCACACAGATACAGGGAAGTTTCAGTGTTGTAAATTTGATATGTTGCACTCCGCTATGTAGATCTGAAGACGCTCATAGTTTGAGAGATCACTCTGAGAGACAAAACGAGAGGGAGAGAGATGGGGGAGGGAATTTGAGGTCAGAGGGTCCAACAAGACCTCCCACTTCTGGCCTCCATCTGCTCTTACTCATATTTGAATTTGAGCATATTTACATTTAACTTTAATATCGATTGACTAATATTTACTTATTGAACTGTTAGAAGCAGAATTTCCTACAGAATTCTGTTTTGGTCTTATTTAAAATTGTTAAATTGTAGTTATGTAATGTTCTGATTTTGATACTGAATTTGATTAATCTTAAGTAAACAGAGTTTTTGCATCAGTCATGTCAGTTCTTTTTTCCTTTTTCACATTAATTCCAATTTATAGTTATCATATTAAATATATATATATATATATATATATATATATATATATATATATATATATATATATATATAATAAACCGTGTGTGTGTGTGTGTGTGTATACAGTACAGACCAAAAGATTGGAAACATTACTATTTTGAATGTTTTTGAAAGAAGTTTCTTCTGCTCATCAAGCGTGCATTTATTTGATCAAAAATACAGAAAAAAAATTAATATTGTGAAATATTATTGCAATTTAAAATAATTGTTTTTAAATTTATTATACTTTAAATTATCATTTATTTCTGTGATGCAAAGCTGATTTTTTAGGATCATTATCACATGATCCTTTAGAAATCATTCTAATATGATGATTCATTATCAAAGTTGGAAACAGTTCTGCTGCTTAATATTTTTTCAGAACATGTGATACTTTTTTAGGATACTTTGATGAATAAAAAAAGCTATGTTTTTAAAATATAAATATTTTGTAATAACAATATACACTACACTACTGATCAGTAATTTTTTTCTTTCTTTTTTAAAATAAAATTAATACTTTTATTCAGCAAGGATGTGTTGAATTGATAAAAAGTGATAGTAAAGAAAATATATTATTCGATTTTTTTTAATTTTTATTTTTATTTTTATAAATGCAGTTCTTTTTAACCTTTTATTGATCAGATATATTAGACAGCAGAACTGTTTCCAACACTCATAATAAATCAGAATATTAGAATGATTTCTAAATGATCATGTGATCGACTGATGTTACATGTGACACTGAAGGCTGGAGTAATGATGCTGAAAATTCAGCTTTGCATCACAGGAATAAATTATTTTGTTAAGTATATTCAAATAGAAAACTATTATTGTCCTGTATTTTTGATCAAATAAATGCAGGCTTGATGAGCAGAATAAACATAAAAAATAGTAATGTTTCCAAACTTTTGGTCTGTACTGTATGTGTGTGTGTGTGTGTGTGTGTGTGTCTGAGATTACTAATTACTAAACAATTACTAATACTAAAGCTGAAAATAAAATGTAACTGAAAATATTAAATCGAAGTATTAAGAAACACTATAATAGTATATCAAAATGTTCTTGAAAACCACTGTTTGACTATAACAGCACAATATTGTATTTTAAATATTGATTTTATATTGAAAAAGACATATTATATTTAGTTCCTCCCTCTTCTCCTTCATCTCTCTGTGTCTCTGTTGAGTGTTTGTCCCATGACCTCATGGCTCTTTCTTTCCTCCTCGTTCATTGGCACCGTTTTTTCTGCCTTTCCGGATCAGAATGGGACGTCCATGGAATCGCCAAGCTTCCTCTTGCTTAATTAGTTCTGTGAAATTCAAGCTGCCTCTCTGACCTCCGCACACACACACATCTCACATTACTCTGGCTCTGTGGCATCAGTGTGAATGTGAGAATCAGCGAGAGGGGGAAAGAGATCTCTTGTCTGTTTTGAGTCTATTTATATACATGACGAAAGCAGACCACCTGACACGGTACACTGAGAGTCTGGATACGAGCAGCTGAGCTCAAGTTTGCATCAAGGTTTCCACCGTGCTGTGACTCTGATGTTTCTGTAGTCAGTATTGTGCCTTTGTTTTAGATGGGGTGTCTCTAAAGTACTCAGTGGTGACAGTAAAGAACAGTAGATAAGGTCATTATCCACTTATTGGTGACCTGAAACTGGACACACATTTTACAGAACTCTTTACCATTATAAAAACATATATAAATAAAAATGCAATACAATCAATAGAAAAATAAGATTTCGTCTCTTGTGTGAATATGTGAAAATATACAATTCTTAACTTATTAGACTACACTGGTTTTTGCTGTTTGTTTTTGAATCGCTAAAAATAATCAGCTCAGAAAAATCAATTGTCTGTGAATCAGACTGCACTGGTTTCACTTGACATTTTTGATTCTCTAAAAAGAATCAACTCATAAGAGCCATTTGTTTTCGACTCCTTAATAGGACAACAGTGATGAATCTTCTCAGAGTACAAGTTTACTCCTGGCATTATGTATTCAATGCACTGACCAATCAGAAGCCAGGGCTGGAACCAACAGTTTCTTAGGGTTTTTCCAAATGCTGTTTGGAAAAATAACTACTTGACCCAAACAGCAATAGAACTAGTTTTTATAATTAGTTTGTAACGTTGTTGTGTTTTTGTTACCATCAGGGTGAGACAGCAGCGTAAACATGTTTTCTGCTGTTTTTCCCACAGCCGGTGAAGTTGAAAGAACAACAGGAAAGCACCTACTCCCTCCGTCGCTCTCTCTCTCTCTCTTTCTTCTCTAGTTGGCCATGAGCAAACAGATCTGTCAGCACTTAACTGGAAGAGTAATACCTCGTAATAGCACACAGAGGGAAGTATCAAAGAGCAGGAAAAGACGAGGCACTTTACGACCATGAATCCGCTTGACCTCTAGCTGGCCCCTCCTCCCTGACTTCACCCAGCTCTCTGTGAGACAGTGCAGCCCTACTGACGTTCATGGGAATCACTTCCATCCCTGTTGGAGTGGATGTTGTGATTATCAGGCTCACATGCGGAAGTGTTGGGAATGTGTGCGGGCAGTCCAGATAATGGGAGCGATTATGGCATCCTGTATAGCCGCTGGCCGTGAATCAAGGGTTTGTTAAGTGTGTGTGAGAGCGAGTCTCGCTCTATGAAAACACCTCTTGTTCGAGGCAGATGAAAAGCAGGAGGAGGAGATGGAAGGGGGGCGGCGCTAGAGTTTGGCCAGTCAAGACAGGCCCGTTAGGGGTTCGTGTTTGCAGAGACTTCCGTCCAGTGTGAGGCATGCATGCAAATGAAACCTCACGAACAAGTACAACGGGTGAGGGGTCAGGATAGAGCTCGAGTCTTGTAAACAGAACCCAGACAGCAGCAACTGTCAAATGCCACTTTAATATTTACATTTCAAACATGAAGTTGATGTGTGTCTTCTCTCTCTCTCTCTCTCTCTCTCTTATGAGACTTTCCGTACAGGATGGATTCTTGCATTAATTGTATAAATTGTTTACATGGTAATGTGCACACACAAACTATTGTTTAAAATTGTATATGAAGCATTTTTATATGAATTAATGGCCACATGTTATACATTAATTTAAATAGTGGGCATGTTGTAGTCATTTATTCCCTTGTTTTAATTTAGTAAAATGATTTACACAATTTAACTAAAGAATTTAAAAAATTAAGAATTGATTTGAACTACGTATTATTTTTCCTTGCATGTCTTGTGCGGGACACTGTACTGATGGCTAACAGTAATAATATCAAACTGTATAAATGATAAAAAAAAGACTGTAAAATAATGTATTTTTAAGGGTTACCAAAGTACATTTTCTAAAGTTTACAAGAACCTCCTTGTAGCCCACTGGGGGTCCCAATATCCCTGTTTGAACCCCCCTGCCATATTCCAGCTTAACATGCAGAAACACATCTGAGGTGGAGTTGCGTGGAAGTGGAGGTGTTGTATTTTTGTGCTCTTTCCATCCGCTGCATAGTGCTAGATGTGAGTGAGTGTTTCCCTCGGCTGTCTCTGAGCACCTGCCACTTCTGTTGCTCGTAGCAAAAGAGCACACATTCCTTAATTGGTAAAAGAGAGAGAGAGAGAGAGAGAGAGAGAGGGAGCATGTAACCTTTTATCCCCCCTAGCGAGCTTCATTCCTCCTGTATAAATCACATGCGAATGGTCATGGAAAAACACACACTGCTCTGTGAAAAGCGCAGATTTTTCAGACAAGGCACAGAGGAATATGATAGTATTTCAGAAAAATGCATTAGTGAGTGCCCATAAAAGGCTGCTGTGTTATGTGACAGCAGCGTGATCGTGTTGATCCCGGGGGAACATTTGGTTTTCTTTCTCTGTCTGGATATTTATAGATATCGTATTAATGTGCTTCTTTCTCTCTCTCTCTTGTTTCTTGCAGACTAAAGAGATCCAGTCTCCTCATTAAAGCTCCTTCACCCCTTCTATCCGTCGAGAGGAGGAGAGGAGGTGCTCGTGTGGACAGATGGACCACGCTGCTGCTGCTGCTGCTGCTTCAGCTCTCCGCTGATCTTTAACCTCCCGAATCCATTCGAATGGCAGTCGTCACGGCAACACAGACACTTGACCCCAGTGCGAGGCATGAGGATGACTCACAGACACAGAGGCGGGACTTCCTGTCCATCTGTTACCCACAACAATCTCTTTCCTTAATTTCTGTGTTACTGATCTTTTCCACTGGTTTTGTTACGAGTTCTGGACTTCGAGTGGCCAGTGCCCCCCCCCACCCCCCACCCCGGCCTCCAACCCCAAAAACAAAACAAACAAGAAGAGAGACATCCAATCTGCACACATACACCCGTCACACAAGCCGCTTTATTTATCTCCCCGTGTGATGGCGTGTGCGCATGTGTTCGCGCACAAGCGGTTGCAACACTGCACAGAGGTTTGCATTTCACAAATTTACTCAACAATTCGATATCGGAAAATGCAGTCACTTGGAAAACCCTACCTCAGAACGAGCCAGGTTACGACTCACAAAAAAGATATATATTGAGAAAAACTAATTTATTTTTACAAGTGAATGTTTTCATAAAGAACAACACCAATCCAAAGCCTTACTGACTGTGCTTGTCAAACAGTGTTTCCTGGAGGACCTGCATACACTCACAAGAGTATCAAAGATAACTGTTTGTCATGGTACCTGAATGTCTTGTGCTGCAGCGGAGGAACGTCTTGCACTGCAGTTAAAGATCTATTAATGCTATTTTGCATTCTACACAGATATTTAAATGATTTTAATATAATAATATTTATCTGAGCTGATAAAGGACCGGTCAGGTGGCCACCTGTCTGCCATCCCGCACATATGCAAAGCAGGCTTCCAGAGCAGAGGAGTCATCAGTTTTGGATCGAAGCCACACGCGATGCACACACAACCCTTACGGTACACTAGATGAATGATGTCGTGCGCCTCAGGTCAGAGAGAGGAGCACCTCACCAAGCCTAGGCACGCTTTACACCGTACCAACCCAGAAGCCTCTGCTGACTCGCCCTCTCTCACTGCTCTGAACACACAGGCTTCCCTTCACCTTACATCCGCACCCGTCGGCCCGCCGTTCGAGAGAGTGAGAGATCCAGGGACGTCTCAGAAGGCCTGACACCATTAATGCTGCTCCCTACCGTCAGACAGAACCAATGCTTTGTCTTGCACTTACAAACTCCTTAGATTGTAACACAAGACACGTTTGAATGTAGAGTATTCTGGAGGTCTCACGGCCTAAACATCCACAAACAGACTGATACACAGGCAAGAGTCATTCGGATCGCCGCAAGCAAACGAAACAAAGTACAACACACACAACTTGACTTCAGTATATGAAAACGTTTGCCTAGAAAGCTGTACATAATGTATAAAGAGATTGCAACTGATGTTTTTAAGTTAAATATGATAACTTATGTCTTATATATATGTGTGTGGTACGTGTTTGAATTAATTTCCCCCAAACAACTAAAGCACTAACGAAGGTACTTGCCAAAGCCTGAACTTTGGCCTGGCGCTTTTCTTTTCTAATACTTCAGTATGTTTGTAAAAGTATGTACACTGTACGATAAATGCCACTTCAAGGATATTTGATAATGCTATGATACAAAAAAATAAAAAAAATTCATTTGATATTACAAAGATAGGTACAAATTCACAAATGGCATATGCAATATTTACATTTTTTTAATTTTTAAGATTAGTTTACAGAAAGGAACCAAATGTATAAATACTGTGTAGAAATTTTTTCTGCCAACTTTAAATGGAAAAGTGTTTTTTTTTTTTTGTTTGTTTTTTTTGCTGTTGAATCCTAACAGTAATTTCAGCAGTGTTTGTATGCAAATGTTGTTTCTCAGTATGGAAAGCTTGATTATTTCAATGCCTAAGCATTTTTTTTTTCTCTGTCTTCCATTGTATATGCTTCATATTATTTGCATTGTGATGCTACTTAGAAATGATAATTTAAACTTAGTGTAATGAGCATTGCTACAGAAACTGTATTGATTCTGAATAGCCACATGCAATAAAAAAGTAACATTATTTAAGAAACCGAGTATCTTGCATCATGTCTGTTTCATAGCTTACAAATGACACTAGTTGTGTGACTTCCTGAGAACATCCTTGCTCCGCCAGACAGCAGATGTCTTCATTCATCATCTGAGCAACAGACACTCCGAATACATTCAACTCAAGTGATGTAACTTCCAAGGAGTCTGTAATTTAACGTAGACCAATTAAATGGACTAAACAAATAGTCCATGAAGACACTCATAGTGGCTGCAGTCTGATCTACTGCCTGACCCCGAATACATAACAGACTAAAGGGATTATGAAATGTCATGCCCAAAGCCATATGATGAAGGATTATTAATTCTCAAGCCCCTGCTAATTAAAATGGTAATTAAGTGGCAACAGTGTGGGGGTTTGGAATCAAAATAAACAGGTCTGGGATCTTTCCCTCTGGCCTGCCTCAGCAGATGCAGGGATCCCTGGTGTCCCGCTGAGCTGAGAATGGCCGGCTTTCTGTGTCAAGACTCCCTGATATGCTCGGTGATTATGTCTCGACAAATTAGACAGATTTATGCATAATTGAACCAGCTTTGAGCAGTCCTTTTGACTCCTGTCTCATTTAAAGCCGTGTCCACTTGTGTGAATGCTGACAGTTTCCCACAAATGTCTCTGCCTCTGAACGTCAGAATAAGTAAATGCATTGACTTCTGGGAACTGTCAGCCAAGCCTCAACTGGGTGTGAGTCGGACTTGTTTTTCTGATATACTGTCTGTGTCTATGATTGACAGAAAAGAACCAAGAGACCTGTATGAGAGCAGGAAGAAAGTCCCAGAGAGAAACAGCTTTTCTCCATTTGCTGACAATCCCATCATCCATCACAGCCCTCATCAGCCACAAACAGCTCGTTTGGACCAATTAAGCATGCTAATTGATCTTATTAAATAATTAAAGGTAATGGATGATTGAAATCATTCTGTAGACGGGAGAATGGATGCTCAGGCTTGATGACGGAGAACAGGCATTGTTTACTATAAGTACTGCAGCACTCTTTCATTTATATATATATATATATATATATACACACACACACACACACACACACACACACACACACACACACACACAAAACAATTAAAAGTAAAAGCCATCTGAGCGTTACACCAATCGTTAACTGAAATATGCAAAAGTACAACATATAGATAGACATTATTTGGTTAAACAAAGTCCAAAAATGACCATATACTACACTGTACCTTAGAGGGACTGGAGGAGCTAGAAGAGCTAATGGTGTAGAAGAATTGTACGTAGACCAATCATGGCCTACAAGAAGGTGGGCTCTACAGAGAACGCAAAGCAATATAAATATGCATACATACCAAATATGGAATAGGAATTTAATGGAATTTAAAAAATCCTGACCAGGACATGTCCAGGAAAAAAATATGGTTTAGTATATTTAATTTTAAATTTACATATAATTTAATTTTAAATTATATATAAAGGCTTAACCTTTAAACAGCAGAAGTAAATACCTCTTTTATACCTGTAAATAATTTTTGTAAAAAAAAAAAAAAAGGGGGTTTAAAAAGTAAATCATTCAATATTAATAACCCATTTAATCCCAAAAAATGTTTTCGACTTTATACTTTTTTTTTCTACTTATTGCATTTGCTGCAAATATTGAACAAATAAAATGTATAATTTACAGGTGCATCTCAATAAATTAGAATATTGTGGAAAAGTTCATTTATTTTAGTAATTCAACATAAATTGTGAAACTTGTTTATTAAATAAATTCAATGCACACAGACTAAAGTCTTTGGTTGTTTTAATTGTGATGATTTTGGCTCACATTTAATAAAAACCAACCAGTTCACTATCTCAACAAATTAGAATATGGTGGCATGCCAATCAGCTAATCAACTCAAAACACCTGCAAAGGTTTCCTGAACTTTCAAAATAATCTCTCAGTTCGGTTCACTGGGCTGCACAATCATGGAGATGACTGCTGGTCTGACAGATGTCCAGAAGGCAATCATTGACATCCTTCACAAGGAGGGTAAGCCACAAACATTAGTTGGCTGTTCACAGTAACAGAAAGTTGAGTGGAAGGAGAATAAAAAGCTGCACAACCAAGCAGGAGAACTGCAGCCTTGAGAATTGTCAAGCAAAATCGATTGAAGAATTCAAGTGAACTTCACAAGGAATGGACTGAGGCTGGGGTCAAGGCATCAAGAGCCACCACACTCAGAAGTGTCAAGGGATTTGATTACAGTTGTTGTATTCCTCTTGTTAACCTACTCGTGAGCCACAGACAACGTCAGAGGTGTCTTACCTGGGCTAAGAAGTAGAAGAAATAGACTGTTGCCAGTGGTCCAAAGCCCTCTTTTCAGATGAGAGCAAGTTTTGTATTTCATTCGGAAACCATGCAAGGTCCTAGAGTCTGGAGGAAGGGTGGAGGTACAGTGTTAAGTTTCCACAGTCTGTGATGATTTGGGGTGCAATGTCATCTGCTGGTGTTGGTCCATTGTGTTTTTGAAAAAGTCACTGCACCTATGTACCAAGAAATTTTGGAGCACTTCATGCCTCCTTCTGCTGACCAGGTTTTTGAAGATGCTGATTTCATTTTCCAGCAGGATATTGCACCTGCCCACACTTCCAAAAGCACCCAAAGTTGGTTGAATGGCCATGGTGTTGGTGTGCTTGACTGGCCAGCAAACTCACCAGACCTGAACCTCAGAGAGAATCTATGTCACAAACTGTCACATGACCAGAGCAGTTTAATTCTGGTTTGCACCTTGAGTAGATGACGGCTCCATCAAAGCTCCAAAACGAAAGGTTAGTAAAGTATGTTAATATAAAGATATGACAGAGATCTTTGGACCACATCATCTTTAAGGTGTCTAGTATTAATATATTAATTCACATATATTCAGTTTTGTTGAGTGTGGTCATAGAATGAGTGAATATGTTGATCGTGGGTTCAGTTCCCAGGGCACACACAAACTGGTAAAAAAAATGTGTAGCTTGAATGCACTGTAAGTCACTTTGAATAAAAGCATCTGCTAAATGCATGAATGTAAATGTTGATGGTCACAACACTGACCGGTGTGATAACAGTGAATGATGGACAAAAAAAAAAAAAAAAAAACCTTGGTTAGATAGTGACAAATCGCTTCACTATTGATAATAGACAAAGGTTGTTTTTTTTGTTTTTTTGACTGTGAAATTTCATTATGTGATCGTGCCGATCCAGCCTGTAAAAAACTCGCCAGACAGAGAGATGAACTATCAAAGACACCCTCTTTCAGTCTTTCCTTTGCTCTCTCTCTCTCTCTCTCTGTCTGTCTGGAAAACAGATGTTGATAGGTCAGACAGAGTAATAGGGTTGCTCCATGCAAACATGCTTTGAACAGAGACCGCATGAGAAGTACAAAGTGCTCATGAGACTGAAAACAGACAAAAACAAACACCTGAGCACACCTGGGATGACTCGCTATAGACTTGGCCGGCATTCAGGGGGTGAGCTCATGGTCCGCCCTCCCCCCCTCTCTTTTTCCTCTTTTGCCTTTGTTGTTTTCCCCAGAACTCTAAACAGCCACCTCAGCAGCAGGAGGAAGGGGCGGGGTTTAGATAAGACCTGCCCACAGCTCACCTGTTTGAACATATAAACAACATGACTTCATGTGCTTGTGTGTGTGACAGAGTATGTCCTCTAGACAACGAGAGAGAAAAAAAAAGCATCTATATCATATACATACAGGTCCTTCTCAAAAAATTTGCATATTGTGATAAAGTTCATTATTTTCCATAATGTAATGATAAAAATTAAACTTTCATATATTTTAGATTCATTGCACACCAACTGAAATATTGCACGTCTTTTATTGTTTTACTACTGATTATTTTGGCATACAGCTCATGAAAACCCAAAATTCCTTATTTTTTGAGAAGGACCTGTATGACTTTTCTCAAAAAAAAAAAAAAAAAAAAGTCATGTCAAGGGTAAAAATGTTTTAGATATAAATAATTGAAATTATAAAATTTACAATCCAAATTCTTATTTCCAAATTTTATTTTATTTATCTTTGTTTTTATTTTTATTAATTTATTTTATTTATTTATTTTTTAGTAGTAGTCCATGTTTCAAGATTGTATTAAAGTGCTTGTAATTGCAAAAGCTGGTGAAATACTTAATCCCCCCCCCCCAACACACACGCGTACACACACACACACCTCCCCCCCAAAAAGCAGGCAGCTGTATATGATTGGACCTTTCTAAATATATGGTCATGTTATAATTGTCGTGTAGAGTTTGTTTGATTGGTAGTGACACAGCTCTGATCTTGCGCCACTCTCTCCTAAACCTAAAGACAGCCAGCTGCAGAAAACCACCACAAAGCAAACATGGAATGATGGCAGTAAAATGGTTGAGGCCAAAAAAACTAACAAACAGACAAACCCACTAGACTTCTGAAATCAATCAGGCCGATAAGGGTGTGTCCGTGAGTCACAACTTCAGATGAAATTCTGTGTCAGCTTGCAACCTCATGTGTTTCTCATGCATTCTCTGGCTCATCAGTCTCACAAACATGTTGACTCTCTAGGAGCTTACAGGGAACTCCTTTTAAAAATATGTGGGAATTAACCAATTCTCGCTCACTAAATCTCTCTCACTTTCATTTTCCTTGCTCAGACAAGTCATGGAATGTGGCCTCTCTCTTCTTCTGCTTGCTGCTTCCTTCTTCCATGCTTGTTTACGCTCGGCTGCAGCCTGTGGCTCTTTCCCAGGCCTGGATGGAATAAGAGGGAATGTCCAGACTCCGACCTCTCTCACACGCCCCAAACCAGCACGCAAACAATAACGGATGACCCACAACCACATCCACCCATCCACAAAAGTCATTATCACATCAGGTTGAACCGCTAACCCATACAAAAGTACAGATTTATCTCAGCTGACATTTTTTTCTGACATGTACTTCATTATAACAACACCTCGGAATTACAGTCGAGACACACTGCAAGTGATAAGCAGGTCCATACGGAGTCTCCGCCCACACAATTCCCCAGAAAGCATGGATACCTGTCATTCATTGTGTGTATAATTGTTATTTGTTTTTTTGTTTTTTAACCTGTGTGGTTTTAGTTTATGTTAGTGGAACACTGGAACATTAACAATAAGACATTTTATGTTTCGGCTTAGCAGAAGACAAAGACAGGCTAATGATTGATACCAACAGTGATTGGACTGGCCAATCAGATGAAAAAAAGAAAGAAAAAAAAGACAAGAAAATACTAATGTAGATTTTAATTAATTACTTTTAGATTCTATTTGATTATAGATTATATTTACATCAATACTCTTTATATTTTGTTTAGTATATATTTTGTCATTAAAAAATATTTAAAATCCAGTTTTAATATTTTAATTATTATTATTATTTTTAGCTAGATACCCAACATTTCTTTTAAGTTGTGGAAATGTATAGTGTCTGTAGCGACCTGATAGTGATGGTAAAATCATCTGCTCAAATTAAACTCATCCAAGTTTAAAAAGGTAACAAATGATGCTTTATTTTATTTATTTTTAATTGTTAATAAAATATCGTGAGTTTTATGCTGTTGCGGCATAACAGTAATTAACAAGACATTTATATATTTAAGGGTTAAACAAGTTGTGAAAAAAACTTTGCCGTTTAAAGTCTTAAAATGTCTTAAGTTTGACAATTAGGTCCAATAGTTAATTTAATCGATGGGGTCTTAATTACAACAATAAATGATAGCAGGTTATCTCTACCATACTGATCTCTAGAGAGAAAGCCATTCTACCTGTCCCACTTTCTGTGGAATAAAGTCCATTACAGTCGCTACCTAAAATGTTCCTGCAATAACGTCATAGAAAGCATTAAATTGTCCTTTCTCATACATAAACACTATGTTACAACATTAATTTTATGTTTTAAAAACAAATTATAAGTAAACTGTTTGTATTTCTTGAAAATCATTGCTTCAATGAACATTTTACAATATAGAACCGTATCATTCCATGCAGAAAATTACTATTTTTATTTTTTATTATTTTTTTTTTATTATAAGGTTCTATTTGCATTTGACCTGTTCCAAAAATCCCCATTTTCAAATCTCAGAGGATTTTGATACATTTAGGGTCTCTGTGATTTTTACGTAAGAAAGACACTTGTTCTCCTTTTATTTATTTATTTATTTATTTATTTTTTTGCTACACTGAATGCAAAATTTGAAAGTTTAATATCTCACAACTGCTCAGAATTCAGACAGAACTTTAAAATTCCAAGGTGGCGATTTTAAATCAACTCACAATGATTTCATACAACCAGTGCAGAAAATGAGGAAAAATCCATAGATTCCATTTTGGTTGCAGTCCGATACCTTTTTAATCAACAACACTCATAACATAAGTTCCTGAAGCATTATTTGTTATTTGTCTCTTTGCGTGTGATTAATGCTGTTGTGTGAAAATGGCCAGATGAAACCAAGGAAATGGTCTTGTTTACTACATTCTTAAGGTAGTTGTGCAACTTTCATGGAGGAGGAAGTCTCTTTCATTTTCTTTTGCTTTATCTCTCGCTCTCTTTCTCTTTCTCAGTGTTTTGCAATATCTAATAGTGGGTTGGGTAAACACAAGACTCATGTGACAGATTGTGTGTGTACTCTCCTGACCATATATGCATGCATGGGAATATTTCTTCTCTAGATATGTACTAATACAATAAAAAGGTACTGTAGATGTTCTTTCTTATAGAGGGGTCAGTTATTTTACTGCCCTGTTTCCAGCTCCGATCATGGTGTTTTAATGTGTGCTGTTATCTCTCTAATCAGGTACGTTTGAGTGAGAAGCGTTCATTGTGAAAAAGTGCAATACAATACTGAGCCACTGATCTTGCCGTATTTCACAGAAAAATAAAAAGCTCACGTACTCTCTCACTGGTGTTAATGGGTACATGGGTGGCACAATGGCTGGTTATGTAAGATCGGACCTGCCCCAGAGCTGACCCACATCTCTACACACATGATGAATCCTTGTCTTTGGATTACGTACGGGTGAATATCAGTTATTTGTGGAACCAAACAGGCAACAGACCTAAAAACAACCTAAAACACTAAAAATGTATCCATTATTTTGGGTTGTTGAATATGTTCCGAGTTATTCATTATTCCTTCTTTGTTGCAACATTTTGCATATTTAATTTTGTAATGAAATGTTGTCCTTGCCTATCACTCAAAGTCAACGCCCGGAGATACATAAATAATATGTATTAGATATTGACAAATCAAGCATTCACTTCTGCAAGATGTTTTTTTTTTTTTTTTTCGGATTTCTTGTTCATTACATTTTTTATTAATAACACAATAAATTGATCTATCATTTTAGTGGATATACATACATAGATAGGACACTTTTTAAAGGAGACTTATTATGTGAAGTCAGTTGTGCTGTCTTTGTTTCTGAGAACACATTCAGTTTATGAAGTAGAGATCTCTTGGATAGAGTTTTTGAAGATACATACAACACTCGACACACAAGAACGGTGACAATCAACATGTAAAAAGATGAGCTATTAACATCACAACAACAAAAAACAAACAATAAGGACAAAACAACAGAAACAAATAAATGAAACAAATGTCGGCAAATAAAGAAACAATAATCCTATAATGCTGAAGTGCATGCTGGGAACTTGCAAATACCTAACATTTTTAGCAATATTGTTCCATTTAAAATTTGTTCTTTAGACAATTGTGTTCGACTAGTTGGGGTAACATTTAGAGGATTTAAAAACAACACACACACACACATATTTATATATATATATAATTAAAAATGTTAGGTATATATATTACTAATACAACTTAAAATGAGAGAAATTATTGAAGAATCCCAAAACATCTCCAAAAACTATTTGCTGGGCGTGATGCATGATTACTTAAAGTAATAATAAACAAATACTGTAAAACGCACCAAAGCCTTTGATCTTGTTGAACTCTCTCAGATCAAATAATCGTAATTTTTATTTTCCCTTATTTTCTTGATGGTTGCGAAGACACAAAAGAGGCAAACACACACACACACACACATACACACAGAGAAAGAAAGACAGACAGACAAAACAGCAGGCATGTAGACAAACACATTCACGTGTGTGGCCCCTTGAGAGGAGGCTGGGTGGATGAGGGGGAATGGCTGTGCTGGGGGGAGGCATAAACAAATAATTAGGAGCAGCACTGCTCATCAGCCTATAGCAACAAAAGAGAAGGTCTCCCTACGGATGCTGCTTCACATAATGAAATGAAAACAAATGACTTCAAATGAAACAGCCATCGATATCTATCTTTCAGGATATGTCTAGAATGGACGTCATCGATCAGACTATTCATTTCATTCAGTGTTGCTGTGTTAGATCTCCTCCCTCTTGCTGGGATAGACTTCTAGCTAAACAAACACAGCTAATATTGTTCGTCAAACAGGCAGGGCCGCGGGGCCGGAAGCACCCTTTCCTCAAATATTTATTCTAGCCTTTCTGCGTCTGAATTCTAAACTTGCTATCATGTAAGTAGCTCTGAGTGTTTAAGAGCATTTGTTTGGCTTTTATCCTGGCTAATGGCAATGGGAATTTTTTCTGTCTTTTTCTGTAAACACAAGCACATGGTTAGAATAGCACACTACCACGCTATCTGTTTCTGCAGAATGTAGCATGACCACTGTGCACTGTACTGTATGCAAATTTCCTGTTACATGGAATAGCCAGATGACCTCCAACATTAACCAAATACAGAACACACTGCACTGTGACAAACGGAGGTTCATGTGACAACAATGTTTGAAAACATTATTTATAGAATATGTAATATGCACTATACAATATAGGACTATTTATTAAGTAGCCCAGCTAACAGGTAATATTCTTAAATGGTCGGCTAATGTTCTGTTGTATGTCATGTTTTAGAACATTCAGAGGACATTCAAAGTGAAGTTTGCAAAATGATGAAATGGAATGTTCCCTAACGTTCGCATAACCAAGAAGACGACGTTTTTAAAGCATTTAAAACTTGGATGTTTAAACATTTTGAACATTCCGAAATAACATTCTCATAACCTTTTGGAAACTCTAGAACAACGGAAATGTGTAGATCTACATTTTTTTAAATTTGAACGATTTAGCCCAGTGAATAAAAGGCTTCTATTTTCACCACATGAATGCTTTGAACTATTCCATCTTCACATTTCTTAGAACAGATTTTTGTTAGTGGAATCTAATACTTCATACTAATACTCTGAACACAGCCAAACATCCTGATGTTCAGTGCTGCCTGCTCCGAATCAGTCTAAAAAGGTAAAAGTAAACAGAGGTAGCTTTGTCCGTCTTTTCATTGTTTATAGTGAATGAAAATAACATAGTGCAGCTAATATTCTGCTGTTGTGCCTTATAACAGGTAACAGAGCACAACTGAAAAATACCACAGACAGTGCCTATTTCAATACACGCCTGACTAGAGCCCAAACCAGAGCCATTTGCTGCTTTAACCTGATATGTTCAGCAGCATCACTCACCATTCTGAGTGAATGGCACACTGAATATCAAACAGAAGAGCAGGGATTGATGAGCCACACACACTCCATCCATGAGCATGAGAGGGTGACAAATGATAGATCAGATGGAAGAGGTCCCTCTCTTCTCCTTATATCCCTCTCTCCGTCCCATCCCCCCCTCCACTCATCCATCTGGGATGTCCTCTGTGTGAGCAGGCAGACAAAAGAGGCAGGCTGCCGGCCCCCATCCCTCACTCGGCCCTTGGCTGAGGGATGACCCTTTTAACTAATGGTCCTGGGTGTTTTTGTGTTTGTTATGTGTTTAGCAGAAAAATGATGAGCTGGATCACTGTATTCTACTTTAGGTTGCTGATATATGCATCTCTACTTCCCACAATCATTTTTGGGTGGTAGTCATAATGTAGGATTTTATGAATATCATGACCCTAGTAAATATTGCTCACAATCTAGAACCAGGTTTGTCAGTGCAATACTCAAGTTCTTAGTCCCGTAGGCAACAATTCAAAATTCTTACATGTACTCTTGTTATTTAAGTTGGTTTCATTTAGGTTAAAAACAAACTTTGAACCATTTTCAAGTTTAATTAATAAGTATAATATTACTACCATTTTCAATAACATTTTTCCTACACCTTGAGTACATCTGAGAGTATCTATCTTAATTATTATTTATATAATTATGTAACTTTTTAATCAGTTGAATGCATTATAGCAGAAGCTTTTGAACAGCACACATCATGTCTGAAGTGGTCTCAATATTTTGTATTAGCTCAGTCCAGCAATATGATATTATAAAGCCTTGGGTGACCAGCCCCCATTACAAAAACACTCGAGATTCATGCCAGATTCATTTGAACAAGAGTGTTATTGGGCAAAACTAAACACATAAATCAAAGAACAAGAACCAGAACCAGAATTAACCTGTGATGTCCTGCTGTCATGTGTCAGTCCTCATTTAGGCTAATTGCTAAAAGCGTTTTGTGAGCTGAGGTGTCAGGTCAGGCTGAATAAGACAAATATAGAGAACCTCTAATCAAATCAACCCGGTACTTATGACAGTTAACCACAGCTGAATCTAACCTCCATTAAAGTCCAATGAGTACTGGCTTTGAACTCAGTTAAACCCAGGGATTTCCTTAGAAAAGAGAAGAAAAAGACTGCATATCAGCGCTGCAACGCAAGAAAATGAGGAAAGAGTGAGAACAGGATAGTTGCTTAACATCTGGCCTGAAAACAAGCTTAATGAAAAGCAGACAGGAAAGCTCAACACTCATGTATGATGAATGGGTTATTGCCCAGCCTCAGACTTGGCTCACATTATTACATTTGTTGAAGTGTTTTATCTTCCTCCCTCTGTTTTGTAGCACTAGTGGAAAACAAACACATTCCTGACAGCATTCCTGTAGAGAGAAGACCAGCATTCACAGCTTTTGGCCCGGTTTACAACATCGGTCTCAGATGATCCAATCACAAGTGGCCAGCCAAGAAAGACTAGGGTATTTCACACCTCAGTTCACATTAAAGGAATAGTTCAACCAAAAAATGAATGTTTGCTGAAAGTTTACAACACGTAGATGAGTTTGTTTCTTCATGAGAATAGATTTGGAAAATTTTTGCTTTAAATCACTTCACATCACAATAATCCACAAGTAATCCACTCAACTGCTGTGAAAAGCTATGTGCTTGTAAAAAAGAGATTTATTAAGGAGACATAAATTATATATTTATAAATCATTGTCTCTGGCCAGAATAGTCCATAATTCATTACCCTTCATCTGGTGAAAAGGTCAGTCACACTTTTTTTAAGTTCCAATTCTTGCTATTAACAAACCATTAACCAAAACTATATATATATATATATATATATATATATATATATATATATATTATTTGCTTTCAAAAACAACATTATGGATGGAGGACACATTTTACTCAGTAGCAATGATTTGAAGAAGATCAGAAACATTAAATTAACTGTAAATTGTGTCATGACTTGCAAATGGACATGTGGTAGATGTAAATGGGGCCTCAAGCCTGTTTTTGACATTCACATACATTTAAGTGAACATAACACACTTAAAGGCTACCTCACACACACACACACACACACACACACACACACAAAGTCTAATCCAGTGCTTATCTGATGAGGAATGAGGTACAACAATGTGTTAAAGAAATACCCAAAGAAGAGAGTGTGTGTGTGTGTGTTTGTGTTTTTCTCTTCGATGTAACACCAAATGAGAAATTTAGTAGACAACGACCACCAACTGTCAGTTTCGTAACAAGGGCCATAAACATAGGTTATAAAATGGGCAGGATCAATCTGGGGACAGTTTTCCTCTACTACTGATTGTTACAGTTATGGACTTTTATTTGTGTTTCTTTCTGTTCCTGTTTTCCTGTCTTGATTAGTTCCTCTGACCTAAAAAAGTGAAAAGTGAAGTGACATTCAGCCAAGTATGGTGACCCATACTCAGAATTTGTGCTCTGCATTTAACCCATCCGAAGTGCACACACACAGAGCAGTGAACACACACACACACACTGTGAGCACACACCCGGAGCAGTGGGCAGCCATTTATGCTGCGGCGCCCGGGGAGCAGTTTGGGGTTCGGTGCCTTGCTAAAGGGCACCTAAGTCATGGTATTGAAGGTGGAGAGAGAGCTGTACATGCACTCCACCCACCCCCAATTCCTGCCAGCCCAAGACTCGAACTCACAACCTTTTGATTGGAAGTCCAACTCTCTAACCATTAGGCCACGACTTCCCCATGCCATAAATTATGCAGTCGAGATTCCCGCATTTGGGGAATTCGCAGGGGTCAGCATGGCCGGAGTGCAATGGACAAGCCTCGCCCTGGGTGAACCGCCTTCTTGATCATGGTGTCTCCCCTGCGAGGTAAGTAACCTAGTTTCCCTCATAGTGATGTTCGGTTCTTGAACGAATCGTTCTTTTGAGCTGGTTCTCAGGAAGTAACCGGTCGAGCTGGTTCACAAATTGAACTGAGTCGAACTTTAGTTCTGGGTTGATGACACAGGACGCACAGCCGAAGTAGCACATCTAACTCAAACAGAAGCGACTGAGCCAGGTTCAACCAACTGTCAAAGTTTGCTGAGGATTATCGAGGACTCAGCAAGAACTGATCGAACCATGGCGAAGTTTGCCGAGGATTACCGAAGATTCTGATGAGTGAGTTGACGATACTGTGCAAGCCTGAGGTGCGTACTGGAAATATGCTTATTATGACTGCAATAAATGTACATTTTATTAAAACCTGCAAAAACCTTTCGGTCAAATGATGTTAATTAAATAGTTCATTGCGCATGCATATTATATTTAAAGCTGCTTAAGCTAAATCAAAGTGAGTGAAGTGAAAGTAACGTTACATACAGCCAAGTATGGTGACCCATACTCAGAATTTGTGCTCTGCATTCAACCCATCCGAAATGCACACACACAGAGCAGTGAACACACACACACACACTGTGAACACACACCCGGAGCAGTGGGCAGCCATTTATGCTGCGGCACCCGAGGAGCAGTCGGGGGTTCAGTGTAACTGTGACCACAACATCATACACTTAAAGGGGGTATAACACACACAGTTTCACTCAAAGATACAGAAAGAAAGATACAGCTTTACGATTCTCTCTGGAAAAAGCAGAGCTCTTGGAGGCACTCCCTTAGCGGAGCTAAAGAATGAAGCGCACTCGAGCACTGAATGCCAACCAAACAGATATTTGGTGCCGTTTCAGTTAACGTCTGTAGTTCTGAATCATGACTGGGATCTTTTATAGCTGGGACCTCTCCATCTTTCAGTATCAAATGTTGTGCTAATCCAGCGTCAAATTGGTCAACAAACAAATGTTTTAGTGAAACTCTATTGCTGCCCCAGAAAAACAAACTGTATCCAGTGTTTACATAACACTGGGTTCTTTAGGAAGCTGAATAAAGTTATCTTTCCCTTAAAACGAAAAACAAAATTCTTTGGAGAAATTCTTCCCGAGCAAGTCCCATGCAGCCCTGCTGCAGTTCACGAGTTCACCCTTACATCTAATCTGAAGGCGAATAGTAGGCATATTTTGGCGTGCTGTCCTGGGGGAGGGGTCCGGACCCGGAGCATAGCCCGAAACCAAATAACTCCCCCTATCCCTAATTTGGGATAAATAGATTAGAAGTGAGGAGTTGGGGTGGAGGAGGGATGCCGAAAAACTGTCGTGGGACAGGAGGTAGGAAGACTGGATATATATACGCTTGTGTGCTAGTTAAGATGATTAGCTAAACGAGATGCACCTGTGCCAAATTGGATGATTATCTGATCGTGCTCCTCCCGAACTTTGTTAATAAAACCACATTTGTTAGAAAAGAAATGCGTAGAGACGTTATTGCTTGATGATGTCAGGAACCAATGAATCGGCATTTTTAACTAGTTCAATGAGCCGATCTGTCCGAAAAGAACCGGTTTGCGGAAATTAATTGGACTTTGCATTACTTCTTCCTAGTTGTCCTGATTACTTTATTTTGTTCACCTGTGTTCAGTTTATTAAGTCTTTAGTCCCTCTATTGCATTTGCATGCTGTCCACTCCTTTTCACGGTTATTGTTTGGTCCAGTTACGTTTTGTGATTCCCCCTGCTTCTGGACTCCATGTGTTTATTTTCCTGTGGATTTATTATTCAAATACTGTTTGTTTGAATACTCCTTCATGGTGCTCTTATGAACCACAGAACCATGACAAGACCCTGATATAAGCAAGAAAAATTTATTTGCATTTGTATAAATTATCATGTGCCCCAGTCCATTTTGATTTGTTTAAGTACACACATTCTGGCTCTGTTTAACATATACATTTTATAAATTTATGGGTGGCAGTGGCTCAGTGGTTCATGTAGGTTGTCTACAAACCTGAAGGTTGGTGGTTCAATCCCTGGCTCCACCTGACCAAGTGTCGAGGTGTCCTTGAGCAAGACACCTAACCCCAGCTGCTCCCGACGAGCTGGATGGTGCCTTGAATGGCTGACACCACAGTCGGTGTGTGAATGGGTGAATGTGAGGCAAATTGTAAAGCGCTTTGGATGGCCATGTGGTCTGTTGAAAGCGCTATATAAATGCAGTCTATTTACAAAATGTCTGTTATTGTCAGTGGTTCTGCTGGTCTTCCACTTTGATTATGCAGTCCAAATGGTGTTTGAGAGCTATGTTTTTAAATGCTTTTAATGAATAATGATTTACATTTTGTTTTATCCCAGCATCTTGGGCTACATTGACAGTGTCCATCCCCAGATAAATGATAAATCATTCTATGAAAAATGACTTGGGCTTCTGTGTTTATCAGCTTCTCTCACTGTCGGCATCACTCCTGTTAATCTGAACAGGGCAGTCTTTGGGTCAAAGAAGCACCGTCAACAGATAATAACAGTTAACCTTTTGATTACATCAGAGATCGAAGGAAACAATATCAGGAAGCTGACATAGATGAAGGGAAAGATAACTCTTTCTGGTTATTCAATGACAATCCGATGTTAACATGATTAAGACGATACTCATCTACCATGTAAAAATAAGTTTTTAATTACCGTAATCCAGCTACTCAAGTCATACTCAAAGTAAACACAAATCAGATTAAGACAAGGGGAGTTTTCATATTTTAGTCGCATTATTGAAGGGCAGTATAGACGTACACATCGTAGTGTAGGACATTTCGCTACATTTTGCGACAGGATGCACACAGGGCACTGGTCAATCGTTTGATGGAAAACAAAAGAGCATGGCTTCAAGCAAGAAGGCACATTTTTATACACGTATAGCATGTCATATAATTAACTACACTTGAAGCTTTCGTAAAATTATAAATGAAATACTGTATGTTGATATGCGAAATCTGGAAGGAACGTCGGACATGTGCCATTGATCATTCTATGTACTATAACATGTAAAACAGGAACATAAAAGGAACATTCTAACAGCAACTCATGTAAAAACCTTAACCAGAACATTGCCTTATTCGGAATACGATTCAATTCAATTTATGCATTTAGCAGACGCTTTCATCCAAAGTGACTTATAGTTCAGCCTAACATTTTTTACCTAACATGTGTTCCCTGGGAATTGAACCCACAACCTTTTGCACTGCTAACGCAACGCTCTACCACTGAGCCACAGGAACACTAAGAATAAGATAGATTACTGCTGTTGAAATAAATAAATAAATAAATAAATAAATAAATAAATAAATAAATAAATAAATAAATAAATAAATAAATAAATAAATAAATAAATAAATAAATAGATTTTGTGTCTTCATAATGGTGGTCAAAATTTTGATTCAACCCACATTGGGATACATTTTCCCCTCTTTTCCATTTAATTTTCTGTGCTGCCATCAATTGGGATACTGCTGATTTCCTATTACCTGACCTAGAGTTTTCAGGGCTTCCTGTCAACTGTCAGCCAGCATACACACACACATGCAAATACACACAAGATGAACATACTCTTTTCCTGTCAACTCTTTTCACTGTTTCATTCAGTGAACTAATAACTTCCTTCCTGCACCCAGGGTTTGACACGAGATATGAGAAGGCTGAGAGAGAGAATAAACAGGAGACAGCAGAAAGGAGCGAGGCACATAGAGAAAGCCTGGCTCAGAGAGAGGAAGTGGCACTAAGTGAATGATAAACAGAAAGAGCGAGACCATGTGTGCAGTTTGCTCAAGCACAACTAATAAAAGTCTTCCTCCCTCTGATCGCTATCAGTGCACACACACAGCCAAATCCACAACAACACTGGCATATGTTCCTAAATCCTTGCAACAATGCAGTGACATTAAAGGGAAAATTAAGCCAAAAACTAGAATTCTGTCATTTACTCACCCTCATGTCATTCCAAATGTAACCGTCTGTCTTTGATCTGTGGGAATGAAGATAAAACAATGTGTTTTTGTCCATACAATGAAAGTGACTGGCCACCAAAACCAACATTCTTCAAAAGTATCTTGTTTTTTTGTTCCGCATAAGAAATTAAAAATGATACCGGTTTGGAATGACATGAAGGGCAGTAAATGATTTTTAGACGAACCATTGCTTTAAGGGACGGACTGACTGTGTGCAATGTTTCAGCACATACATGTAGAACCGCATATTATGCACTTGCCATCCACACTTCAGTTTTACAGGAACTAAATGCATTGAAAAAGCACTGAGATGTAAAAATTTAAATTAAGGCATTGTATTAAGTATGAACACTTCTTCTTTGTATGTAAATTAGACTCATTATACATTGCATCTTATTCACAAATCTCAGCAAAATTTGCACTATTAGTGCCTGCTAATAATAGGGTGAATTTTATCTAAAAAAATATATATATATGTTTGTGTGTATTCTCTATTGATCATGACGGCAATAAATTATCAAATGACAATTAAATGATAGAGAACTGAAATAATAAGCCCTACATGAAGCATGCAGAATTGGCATTTTATGGCCAATTCAGGCTTTTTACACAACAAAACCATGTTTTGTGCATTTAACATTTACAATATTTGTTAAATATTCATGGATTCATAGATTGATATTTGGGTTGGAATGCAGAGTTTGGGTTTCATTTGTAATCTGTGACTGGATTGGACTATTTCGGATTGACTGCTTTGTGTTCCTTCAAGCCGAAAATGAGACATTTTAAGTCATTTGATTTCCCCTCTCTATGAGGTCCTCATGTTATATATTTAAAAATGGACTGTAACGAGTACGTGATTGCAGGAGATTTCCATTCCTCCCCCACCCCCCTCTACTCACATTGAATATCCAGGGGAAACTGCTGGAATAATGAAAGGCCTGAAAGCTGTTTCTTCACAAGTAAGAGTACACAGCGCTCTGGCCTGACTCCAGAAGAGTAGCATTCACAGCTAACATGCAGTGAGGGCTTTTCTCAAACACTCACATGCGTAAATCTAAACTCATATACACAAATCCACTTTCCAGCAATACAGTACGATACACCATTCTTTCTTTCTTTCTTTCTTTCTTTCTTTCTTTCTTTCTTTCTTTCTTTCTCTTTGGAAAGCAGTGCAGTGTGGGCCCTAATGTTCTCCCAAATATCTTCTCTTATGTTCTGCAAAAGAAAGAAAGTCATACAGGTTTGCAACGTCACGAGGGTGAGTAAATTCCAAATCAATAAAATCACAAATGTTGATGATCCGAATGACCAGCGGTTGTCAGGGATGGAAATATGTTCTAAAAATACTCTATTTCCAAGACATAAAGCAGAAAGTATGACTCACTGATATAGACAGACTTTTATTCTCTCATAAACGAGTGGCCACATGCCATAAAATCTTGTCAATGAAGCACATAAACACAATACAAACCTTCAAAGATCCTTATCAAATCAGCTTTCCAATTTGTGCAAGAAATATCACTGTAATAATATTACAGAGAGCCTTTACGAGAGGCTTTATTTAGCTTATGTATGTCATTTACAATAAGCACCACTGCCTTCACTGAATGCATGTGCCTTCGAGTGTCATACAGTAGATCAGGCTTATTAAAGTGCTTATGGCATGTTCATGATTAGAAGTGTAGAAAATCGGTTGTTATCTTATTAGACAAGACCTACAGGAATAGCAGCAGCCTTGGACATTGAACACACATGTACACACACATCAAGGTTATGCTTCCTATGATTGTTTTAGCTCTGTTACTCTGTGAATGTGTTCTTTTTGATTTATTTGAGATCCCCCAGCTGAATTGCTAGACAGACAGAACAACAGACGCATGCAGAGGCGGTAAAACTGTGATCATCCTCATGATGTTCTTCATGTGCTCCAAAAAGTACAAAAGCTGGCGTGGAACCAATTCAAAAGGTACTCCTTTCTACCTTATTTACCCCAAAACAGTGCACATAAGTACCTCAAAAATGCTTATTAGTTCATAAAGTGTACATCTTAGTACATAAATACAAGTACCAATACCTGTTGTGTCATTTTTGTTGGATGGTGTTTGTCAGTTTTGTTTACGATATGCATCAGACATCATTGAAGAGACTACTGAGTGTCCATGGGTAATCTGTCTCAGACATAAATCCGGGTACTAGCATGCTAGCCTGAACATGTAAACACTTCCTGTCTGGAGTGACAGCAGAGAAGCCTTTGATAAGTCAGTAGATCTCAACACCACTTTGTTAGTGTACAAACCTGGCTCAACTTCACAGAACGAGGAGCTAACAGCACAGATGATCAGACATAACATGAGATCAGAGGCAAAGGAGTCATCGCAAACGCAGATTCAAATCACATGATCTCATTGAGAGACGCCGTTGAAGTTTTGAGCCTAACAGCATGAAACCTGAATCTATTGTCCATGTGATGCTTTGATGCTCTACGACAGTTTTTAACGTGACAAACAACTGTGACTCAAAGGCAGATACAGGTCTGTTTTGACAGGATACTAGACAGCAGAAAAAAACTATGCTAATGTACTTTGACAGCAAAATGTAGCTACTATAAACTATTAAATTACATGTATTAATAATACATTATTGTAAATATAAACTATATTAATTATAATAAAATAAAATAAAGCTATATTCTTGAATATTTATCAATATAATTAAAATATCTTTAACACTACAATATTATGTAAGTAATGTTTATTATTAATTATACATATTATTTGTTTATTATTATTTAAACTTCTGCACAATAAATATTTTATTAGTATTATAGGCTTTAGACAACAGGGGATAACAATTAAGATAAATATCATGTATAATGTGATGATAATAGTATGGAATATTTCAATAACATAAACTAATCATAAATAAAGAGTGAATTATTATTTTTTTTTTTTTTATAAATAAAATAATAGAATACACATCTGTTTCTAAAACCAACCTTACAATTAACAAATCAAATGTGGTATGCCAAATCGAAGAACCATCACTTATTTTTTATTATGCTTGAGTGAGTGGAAATTTGCAACAAAAACAATATTTTCGGAAATGTCCACCCGCGGAGCTAATGTCCTCATCTCACTTGTACATTTTCTTCTCTTGTCCAGCTGTGCTATTGAGGCTTCATTTGAGTGTGTTAAGCACTCCACCGCTTTCCCACAACTCTCTGTTTGAATTTCCCAACATGCAGCTGGCTCATAATGATAAAGGGCTCCTTTCAAAAATGGAGAATACACGTGTGACAGTGTGATGTTCAAGGCTGATTAAAAAAAAAAAAAAAAACACACTTTTAGCCTTCCTGTAACCTCATCACACCCCATTTAGGTTTGGTAAAAGCTTTGAGCTTTATCAGGCAACATTGATTTCCAATGTTTACAACTGGCTTTCTTCAGTGTGAGGAACCATCTTTCTGAAGAAGCTGTGCTGAGAGAATTGTGGTCTGTTGTTGCAAACCTGAATGCTGTTTTCTATCAAACACAAACAGCATTCAATATTAAGAGTTTATGCATTCATGAGCTCTAGACCAGACTATTTTAATGCAATGCTAGTAGGTTGTCCAGCATCTTCAATAAACAAGCTACAGGTAGTCCAAAACGCAGCGACTTGATTGCATCATATAATAATTGCTGTTAATAGTGTTCATTTTCTGTTTGATTATGTCTTTAATAATTTTTCCATACATTTCTGCAATATGCACATAAACTGACAGTCACCACTAATAAGTTACTACTAAATATTGTAGAAACTTAATTTTCTGTAAAGTTGTTTTGCAATGATTTGTATAGTAAAAAGCGCTATACAAATAAACTTGAATTTAACTAAACTGAGTCTTTTAAAACCAAAAGATAGCTTTGTATGTTGAACAGACAAAAATTTTAAAGGACAGTTCAACTAAAAGTGAAAAAAATCTGTCATAAATCTGTCATCCAACCATATGTCGTTCCAAATCCATAAGAAGATATTGTGCTTATAAAATCTGAGATATGTATGTCCATCCACTGATAGTCTACCAACAATTTCCATCAAAACATGGACGTTACAAAAATGTAATAAAAATATATTGTGAATGTAATCTGAACCTTTTAAAGAGACATGATTGTGTTATACAACGAACAATTTAATTTAGACTTTTATTCATGTAAAACTTGATCAGTGCAAATACATAGAGCACATTAAATATGGTAAATGGAAGCTCGAACTTCCTTGTTTGATGTTCTTGTTCTTGTTTGATGCGCGAGAACCAATGGAACAAGCTTTCGCAAGAGCCAGTGAGGTTTGTTCTTGCACGTCTAGTGATTACAGTTGCTTCTGTTGACCATATTTGATGTGTATGTGTATTGATCACTGTTTATAAGATACATGATTCATTCAAGATTTATTGTTGGGTGATTTATTCCTAATTTACTGCAGCTCTTTAATTAAATATGCTCTAATCAAATGGGATTTTTATATCAATGCTGCCAAATAGAATTGACATTTTTGCAGCCCATATGACTTCTGTAGTCAACTTCAGGGCTTTGGTGAAGGTGCAGCTCATCAGTAAATAACTTACATTTGGGTCTATTGATTACACAAAACATTCAGAGCATGGGTCACATGGACTACATTTATAGTGTATTTCTGCTGTTTTATTGTCCTTTATGGTCAAGTCAAGTCAAGTCACCTTTATTTATATAGCGCTTTAAACAAAATACATTGCGTCAAAGCAACTGAACAACATTCATTAGGAAAACAGTGTGTCAATAATGCAAAATGATAGTTAAAGGCAGTTCATCATTGAATTCAGTGATGTCATCGCTGGTCAGTTTAAATAGTGTCTGTGCATTCATTTGCAATCAAGTCAATGATATCGCTGTAGATGAAGTGACCCCAACTAAGCAAGCCAGAGGCGACAGCGGCAAGGAACCGAAACTCCATCGGTGACAGAATGGAGAATAAAACCTTGGGAGAAACCAGGCTCAGTTGGGGGGCCAGTTCTCCTCTGACCAGACGAAACCAGTAGTTCAATTCCAGGCTACAGCAAAGTCAGATTGTGCAGAAGAATCATCTGTTTCCTGTGGTCTTGTCCTGGTGCTCCTCTGAGACAAGGTCTTTACAGGGGATCTGTATCTGGGGCTCTAGTTGTCCTGGTCTCCGCTGTCTTTCAGGGCAGTAGAGGTCCTTTTCTAGGTGCTGATCCACCATCTGGTCTGGATACGTACTGGATCCGGGTGACTGCAGTGACCCTCTGATCTGGACACAGACTGGATCTGGTGGCCACGATGACCTCAGAACAAGAGAGAAACAGACAAATATTAGCGTAGATGCCATTCTTCTAATGATGTAGAAAGTACATCGGGTGTTATTGGAAGTGTTTCCGGTTCCGGTTTACCTAATTAATGCAGCCTAAAAATCCTTTAACGGATTTGGATATTAAAAGCATATTAGTATGTTATGTGTAAGCCAGGTTAAAGAGATGGGTCTTTAATCTAGAACTTAAACTGCAAGAGTGTGTCTGCCTCCAGAAAAATGTTAGGTAGGTTATTCCAGAGTTTAGGTTCCAAATATGGTCCTTGACAGTGTCAATGTGTGGAAGAGCAAATAGCTAAGTTTTCCATTTTTGATGCAATATTTATACAGACTGTTACCATATGTTCCAAGACAAATATATCATATTAATACCCTAACTGCAAACTATTATTTAGAAAAGGACAAAAATGTGATCTGCAGACAGCAAACAAAGGTCTTGAAAGAGATGCCGATGAACTGTGCTAGTAGTAATCTACAGATGAAACAGCAGTGAAATGAATACTTAAGGCCAGACTCTGAACCTGGGTAGCAATTTATTTTTAGCTAAACTGCTAATGCATTTCTCTCTGTCTGCCCGGTCCTGCCAAAAAAGCAGGTGCGGTTACAGGTGCAACCTCTCTCTCTTACTCATTATCTCTACACACAGTCAATCTAGGCCTCGCTCTCTATGTCTCTCAGTTTTTCTCTCCCTGCTTTCTCTCTCATTTTGCTCTTGTGTGTGTAATCCATACCTGGTTGAGCGCCAACAGTGTCTGCAGGCACCTGCGTCAGCCGGCTGTGCAAAACAACACTCTCCTCCCCAGTCAACAGCCACTTTGAGCAAAGCTGAATCCTACTCACACAAACGTCAGCCCCAATGAAAAGCCATGCAGTGAAGGTGTTACGCGACTGTTGTTATGTAGTAGGCTACTATATTTGGATATTATTTCAAGATTATGTAGCTAACTTGGCTAACTTTGACTAAAAGTTTGAAAATCATAATTGATTCATTCCAATTGACATGAGTTTCTTTGATGTTTTTTTTTTTTTTTTTATATCTAGTTTCCACACAATGAAAGTGAATGGGAATTTTCACTGCTTGTATTGCACCAAGTTTAACATCATTTATGTTTACATTTTCACAGGCACTTAAAATGTGAAAAATGAAGGTGCTACAGAATTTTTTTTTTTTTTTTTTTTTTTTTGCATAGTTGAAATAATATTAACTGAAAAGGTTATTTGAAGAATTAAATATACACTGCAGAGCCAATGCACAATAGCGAGGTCAGCTATGATACAATTAATCTGTAAACAAACTAAACTATCGCATAATCTAGTCCAAAATCAGAAAATAAAGGGCGGGACTTGGCTCAGTTCTTACATTGTTGATTGGATGAAGATTTGCTTGCAGTTGACTGTAAGACAGAGGTTCACACCAAGCACGATAACTATAAAGATAACGATTAAGATATAGTTCTAAAAATCGTTCTCAATATTAAAGAATAGCGGAGTCCACACCACAACCAATCAGAATCAATCCTGCTGTAATGACCTTAGAATACACAGACAATATCGTTCGCTGGTGGGGGCGCTCATATCGTTATCTTTATAGTTATCGTTCTTAGTGTGAACGGCGCTTAAGATGTCAAGTTAACACAAACCTGCTTTTGGTGTTAAAAACTTCATTTATTGCAAATTCATTTGTAAGAATTTCATTTTCAGAAGCAAAAATCATGGGAGGAGATTATTTAAATTAATCATGCATCATGATTTCCTAAAGTTTGTGGTAGACAATTATATTAGCATATTTAGCATGTCGACCCATTTTTTTGTTGCTGCCAGGAGGAGGCAGAGCAGAGAACAGAGCGCGCATGGTAGAAGGAATTGCCATTTTGAATGACAGAGAAAGACATTATTTGAATATGTCCTGCTCTTGGTAGATTGCGTTGGTCATTATGAAAATTATATATTGCGCCTGTGTTCTTCAATTTGCGCATTCAGTAGATCACCCCACAGAAATTTCTACGCCCATTCTGCTTTTTTGGAATAATTAGCCGTCCCATGTTAAGTAAATCTGGCCTAACTGATTGGAGAAGTCCGGCATACATCAGCAGAGAGAAGTATCGCGTTTTACCAAAAGATCCAGTCACAATATTTTGATTAAAAACCCATTTCATCCTGACTGTAAAACAATAACTGTTTCAGTCTAAATAGAACTGAGAAATTGAGAGTAAATTCACTTGATAAAATTGCTTCTCTCATCACTTGACCGTTCATATTGTTCCAGGTATGAGAATATGAAAATTAGATTTTATGTGAATTATGCCTTGTCATCTCAGACATTCTCCTAAACATCTCCTTTTATGTTCTGAAAGATATACATGTTTAGAACAGCTTGAATGAATAAATTAAAATAAAATTGTATATTTTCTGGTAAACTCTTTCAATCCAATAAGAACCATCAGCTGTGTGTGCTGAAATTGGTCTGTACGGTGTCAGTCTCATGCTATGACATTTGTAAATGTTGAAGCTATTGAGTGAGAGGTTATTCTGACCCAGTCGGTCAAGCTGACCACTAGGTCACTTAAAAAATCACCTGACCACCAGAAAACCAGAAAGATAGAGCAATTGAATCTTTTAGGAGGAGCTACAGTGGCACTCTATCACTAGTAAACACCTGCAGAGTTGCTTTGCGCTCAACAGAGCTGCATGTGTCGTCATGATTACAGAGGTGTGTGATCAGGGAGTGTGTTGTGTCGGAGATCTATCATTATTTGGCTGACCTGTAAACCACAGACTGGTCATCGAGGGGCAAGCTCAACCATGCAGTTTTGTTTTTGAGGAAAATAAACTCGAGAGAAAACGGTTGGACTCCACAGTTCACAGGACTCAAACACAGCTGTGCATCATTTGGATTATTTGGTAAAAAGATCAACTTTATAGCTTGAGAAGGCTCCTGTCTCTCTCTGTTTCTTCCAGGCATCCCTAAGCTTCCTACTGCAGGAGCTTAACTTTAGTTGTTGACATTGAAGGGAACTTGGGATACCAGCAGAGGGGAATAAATTGGACAGAAATTATATTTGAGTTTCGTTATGTTCTGTTCCTTTGCAAAGTGCATGGCAAAACTGCTGCCAGCCACTGGCACAGCTTGTGACTGAGAACAGAGTGTAGCTCACCGCTGCCCCTGAGGACCCATGTACCAGAAACACACGACTGCGCAAAACCACAGTCATACGCCTGGACAAAATCAACACAATAACAGGCTTTCTGCTCACACCAGGGGGCTTTAGTAGTGGAGGGAGGAATAAATGCAGAGATTGTTTCATCCCCCTCAAACAAACTGCAAGTGTTCTTTCTTTGTGCTTCTTTTAACTGATTAAATGTCTGTTTGCTTGTTTGTTATTTTCCTCTTTCTATTTCTTTAGTTGGCATGTGTAAGTATGATGTCATAAGGCACTGATCTGTCCAGACAGACTCAACCACTGGTGTCAGGAACTTGTGGTGTTTATCTCACTGCCATGACTCAAGGTATTTATGAGGTTTGTCCCCAGATCTGTACTTTCTGTTCTCTGAAATCTTGTTGACTGAAGACTGAGATGCATGCACATGCGCGCACACACACACACACACACACGCGCACACGCACACACACACACACACACACACTCAAACACACATACACACACGCACACACACACGTTTACTTTTGTGAAAAGTGGGGACATCCCATTTTCTACTGTACAAACTGTATATTCTATGGCCCTACATCAACCCTACACCTAACCCTGACAGGAAACTTTGTGCATTTTTACTTTCTCAAAAAAAACTCATTCTGTATGATTTATAAGCGTTTTGAAAAATGGGGACATGGGTTATGTCCAACCGTATGTCCGCATACATTTCAGATACAGCCAATCAGGTTTATTAATCTGTGATGCGTCATATTCAATTCAATTCAATTCAGTTTATTTGCCAGACTCATGTCCAAAAGCCACGCAAGACAGGACAGGTAAAAACAAACAAAACAAACAAACAACAATCAGTAAGAAAAAAAAAATAGCAAATACAATAATTAAAATACAAACAGACATTTCAGCCAATGCACTCTCAGTCTGGATGTGTACCTGTAGCAACTCACTAAGGGATTTGAGAGTGCCACCATGATACTGTTAGTAGACTCATCCAGACGTTGCATAAATTTAAACATCAAATGTCTTAAAAGTGCTTTTAAGCATATAATGTGAAGCAACTGTTTGTCATTCATGCTCATCATTCATTTGCTATGAATGTATATGTCCTTCAATTTTATCACAATAAAAATAATACAGTCTATTGAAACGAATCACCTATCTTTAGAAAAGGTGAAAAGCAGGTTGTCTTCAGCCAGCACTGAGGTATTTAACTCTGTATAAGTCTCGCTCTGTCTCGTCTGTGTTCCGTTTCAAGTCGCGCTCGTTGATCCTGTGTAGGTGTTCAGTGATTGCCCCTAATTAAGTTGAGAAGTGTTTGAGATACACAGTGTTCTCTGCAGACATGACCCAGATCCTCGAGAGCACAACAAGTAGAGAACAGCGGGTGGAGGAGGAAAAGGTGATGGAGATAAATACAGGCCAACAGGGCAACGTCAAACTCATGTGCTACATATGACCTCAAAAAAAACCTATGAACACTTTCTCAACAATTCATCTGACTTGTAATGAAAATCAAGCAGATCGAGTATTAATTGATTTAATCACTGATGAGATGATGATGACTTGTGTGTTCATGAATTTTAAAGTATATATGTATGTTTAGGAGTACATGTGTGTATGAGTGACAGCTTTCTCCAGAGAGCCTCTTTCATTCTCCTCTTCTCTCCCGGCTGGACACCACACTCTCTTTCTTCATTGGTTGTCTATCTCGAGGGAGGGGAATCAATTATTTTTTTTAATAAGAGTTCCAATTAGTCCTGAGCACATTGTGCTAAATATAAGCCTTATTGCCATGATCTAATAAGCATGAGGCCGGAGTTTGACCCCTGTCAGATGAGCACTGGGTGTTATGTTAAGGCCCAGTACAATTCATCACAGTGATCCAGTGTAACTAGACAAGCCCACCCCACGTCAACTCGAGGCCCGTAAACCCCAACAGACACAGGGAAAGAAATGATTTTTACCTTGTCAAGTGGGATCATGAAAGTCTGTGTGAAATTTGTGTGTAGAGTGACAGTGGACGACCGACAAGTGTCCTCTTCTTGTGACTTGCATGCTCTGCACAATGATAAAAATTACACCTTAAACACCTTAAACAACAACAGATGAAAGATTTCTTGGGATACCTGCTAGAATGACAGTTAATAACAGTTAACAAATTCATTTCTGTAGGGGGAATTAAAATAAAACATAAAATAATAATAATATATAAAAAAAAGTTTTGTTGATTTAAATAAAACTGAAATAAAATAGAAACATTACATGAAAAACTTTAAGTTGATTACTAAAACTAATACTGAAATGATTATAAAATAAAGCTAAACAGAAAAAATACATAAAAGTAATAATAATAATAATATAGGTGTATATATATATATAATGAAAACTAAAAAATACACAAATAAAGCAGATGATTAAAATATGAATGAATTTTACGGTAGTACTGTATATAAATAACATTAAAATATCAAATATTTACACAGGGCATTTTATTGCACTACACCAATTATTGTTGGCCAATGTACACATGCATTTTTAGTGTCTCGTTATTATTGTTATCCTTGTTGTTATTATTATTATTACTATTATTATTCAGCATCTTGCCATTACTTATGTAAGATCATATTTGTAAAAATGTACCTGTGATCGCTACACACTTTAGTTCTATTCAAAAGCAGATTTTCTTTTAAAACACTAGCCTTTTCACCACTTTCCCTGTGTGAACAGCGATGGTAGCGTTCATTCAAAATCCTGCTCTTCACAGAGATTGTTTAAGATACATGTAATGCACACATAAACAGAAATCGAAAGGTACCCATAAACATTATATTCAGAATCCACAGTCATATATATATAGGTTTTTCTCACATCTGTGCATGTAAACAGTTATCTGTCTCAAGTAGAGAGTTAGGTAATCTTTCTGCATGTTATAAAGGAACTGGGTGTTCTAGCAGGACAATGTTCACAGGTTTGAGCCAACTGGCCCTGGTAAAGGGATCTGCTCTGTTCTGCCATGCCCTGCCCACACAGACCTGCTCTATTCCTCCATTGCTATTAGAGTTAGCCCTGCTTGAGCTGCACACACACACACACATATTTCAGATAAAAATCTCTGCGGTTTCCAGCTCTTTTGAGTCCTGTTCCACTCTGACTCAAGGTCGTTCTGCACACAAGAATCAGATCCTGGCATGAATACGTGGGCCTCAGTGTTTTTTTGTGATGCAGCACAAAAGTCCTTTTTTTAGAGCACCTTGATGTCGCCAGCACTAACGCACACTGTATCCAAGTTGCGTCAAAGATGGAGACCGTGTTTGAAAATAAATGTAAACAATCAGAAGACGGATGCAGACTAGTAAGATCTCCATGCATCATTGAGACCAAAGAGTTTCTGAGCAGAAACACTAACTTAGTATGACAGTTCAAAAATATATTTCTGTTTATTGAACATTGCTGGAACATATGGAAGCTTGTTTGCACCACTGTTTAAAAACATTTTAAAAAGTAACTGTGATGTTTTATCACACTTCTGCCTTTTTTTTCTCACCATTCTTTGTTTACATCTAAAAATTCTTATTTTAAAGAATACTAATTTTACTCGCACCTCAGAAATGTGAAATATAAAGTCAGAATTGTAAGATTTAGGAGAAATAAATTTATGAGAATTGCGAGAAGTAACCTTAGAATTCCCCAAAAAAGTCAGAATTGTTATATGTAGAGTTGCAATTACCTATTTATTTATTTATTTATTGATAGGAGCAACACTGTTTATGTAAATATAACAAATAAATACAAAAGAGAACCCCGGGAATGTTTTAACGCTAGGTTATGTACAATACAGGTAGGTAATAATATGCACACATAAATTTAATCGCAAATTTTTGCTGAAAATGGTTATTTCTCAAATATCAAAGTGTACTAGAGTACAGTAGAGTAAAAACAAGCAGAGTAACTTAAGCAAATGGTGAACAACTGAATAATTATTTGAATAATTGTAAGACATTCCACAATATCTCAAGCATATGAATAACTCTATTCTTTTTCTTTTAGTCACAGATGTAACGATTCTTCATTAGCAATCTCATATATAACATTAAGAGTATGCAAATGTATTAAAAGAACAGTGTACATTAATTCACCCTTCATTTTGCATTGTGTCAAACTCGTTTAAATTGTGGAGGAAAACAAAAACAAACTATGAATTCATCTGACATCTGTATTGCGACAGCGTGTTGATGTTAACCTAAGGTCTTGACAGATCAGTATTGACTGTGCATTAACACAGCATGTACATGTTCTTTATGTGGCCTAGAAATTGATTTAATAGTCAACACTTAGTCAGTCTTCACATCATACCGATATAATATATATATGTGGGAAAAATGGAAAAATGAAAGACCCCAATGATTTAATCATCAAACAGAATCTAGACAGAATTGATGTGATCTTACAGTTGTGACGCACAGGGTTAAAACTGCTTTAAATCTGCTTCAGGCCTCCTAAAATGTAAGTGTTGTATTCAGTCTAACGTATTATCTTTGCATGCTTGTATCATATGCCCGAGTGTATTTTAAGAGCCTGCCCTATGTTTGTAATTGCACTTATTTTGTCCCACCATCATTCAGCCACCGTTCCGGCTTTTGTGTTGGGTAAACATTGAAACAGAGCAAAGTGTTTCACAAAGCGAACACACAGGTGCTCTAAACACAAGTGAGGATAGTCAATATAAACACACATTTTGCGGACGAGGGGTCACTGGAGGAAAGGTCACCACTGGAAGATGATCACACTACAGTAACTTTGAATGTATAAGTATAGGTCAAATTATGAAGAAAAAAAAATTATAATAATAATATTTAATTAAATAAATTGGATGTTTTAATCTTAAAAGAAAAGGTATAGTTCTTTTTTTGTATTATTTCATGCAACTATAATGAAAAACATACAGTATGTATTATAATTTTTTGTGGATTTCCAGTGAAGAAAAAAAAAATATTTTTTTTCTTCTGATTATTTTGAGTCAAAGGAATGAGTAAGACTGCTAAGAGAGTCTATCTACTGAGAGTGTGATTGTGGTTCTTTCATTTGTTCTTTTTGGTTTTCTATGTCGTTTTCTTTTTCATCCAGTGGTCTAGTGCTTAAAGGAGGTCTGTCTCATCTCATCTTCTAAAGTGTCCTTTAATTAATAGACCATTGAATTTAATTTCACCCACACACATTCTAGCACGTAAGATTCTTCAGCAATCCACTAACCCATTTAAACCCCCAAGCAATGTTTCATTACTCCCCCACAGGTCTACCTGAGGGAGCTGTAACAGTGACTACTGAAAGAATAGGAGAGACCTGAAAATACTTCACAGGCATTTTATTTTGGCCTTAAAATTAAGTTTAGGATTAAATGTTACTTTTTAATAGTAATTTCTCATGCACATAAAAAAATAAAAAAAATTGCTCCTCCCCGTAACAATTTAACAAATTAAAAATATATTTGACTTAAATTGTTATTCCGTCCTGTACTGTAAGATTTTATAATAATAAATTAATTATATATTAATATATATATTAGTGCTGTCAATCGATTAAAAAAAATTAACAAATTAATCGCACAATTTTTTAAAATTAATCGCGATTAATCGCAATTAAAAGACTGAAACTTTTTCGATATGTAAATGTAAAATGTAAATAATTAATGTAAACTCAAGACAAAGAAACTATTTAAATTCAAAATATGATTGTTTATTGGAATTTTTGTTTAACTTGTAACACATATTTTCTCATGTAAACAACATACCTGCAATAAACCATCAATATCCTCCAAATTAACTGTTGGCTTGAAAGCCATATTTATTACAGAAATAAAAACACAGGCATGTAAGTACCATTTGAATTTCAAAACAATCAATGCCAATAAAAAACAAAAATGATTTCCATGTTGAATTCTAAGTGGACTGCAAAAAAATTCCAAAGTATAGTCATTGCCAGTGCTTTAAGTGGGCCGGTATGCACTGGTACTCAGTACCGCCACTTCCAAATATAGCTCTTGAGCGTACCGCCACCTCTCCGTGCGCCCAGAACGTGCTTGTAGCGTACCGGTACGCTCATTTGGACATCTGTTTTAATAGAGGTTTTAATCTTTTACCTGCACTGCCGATTTTCAGAGCGCCCTTCACAATGCAAGCTTCCTAATTCATCCCACCCAGAGCAGAAACTACATTACCCATTCACCCTTAAGTTACACAAGTGAATAGCGCATGTGTCGCTTTTCCCACTGTTAAGTGTCAACAACTCAACGTGGCCGGAGAAGGTGTGTGAAACTCGTTGTGAGTTATACTAAAGCAAAATCTTGAGTATTTATTGTCTGATAAACATTAAAAACTGTCTGCGGAGGTTGAGTCGTCCTGCAGCCCCCATCTTTTTTCTAAGTTCTAAAAAAATACTGTAGACGGCAAGGCACAAATTTAGATATTCATTTATCTAATTAATCTATAGCCTATGCACAAAGACAAGATCTTTTTGTCCCCTTTTTGATTTAAAGCTTGATGAAGAGAGAGAGCGCAAGTTGCTGCAGCTGCGAGGAGGACAGTGATGCACGCGTACAGGAGTGATTGACAGTTCGCGGCACTGTGTACAAAAAATACTCCGCTACACAATTATTTCGTTATTTTCGTTTAAGCTTATTAACGTTAGCGTTACAGAAAGGTCTGATTTACGCACTGTTACAGTCATTGTTTTTTTTTTTTTTTTTAAACAATGACATTTGAGTTCATGATTTTAATGTTGCTGTTTCTTGTGGCAGACTAAATGAAGAGTAATGTTTCTTGTGGCAGACTGAAGAGTAATCCGGCAGAGTTTTATACTGAAACTTTCCGTCTAAAAGTCCTTCCTTGGTCTTATCCATATTTCTTTGCACGTTGAACACACAGGCCACAACTGGAAATAAAAAAAACTGCAACCGCGTTAATTGCGTTATTTTTTTTTAACGCGTTAAATATTTCAAATTAATCGAATGCGTTAACGCACTAATTTTGACAGCACTAATATATATATATTAATCAGCAAGACTGATTAGAATTCACCTCATCATTACAAGAAAAAAATACAAATAGAAAATTCAAACAGAAAACACATTTTTAATTTGTAATACTGTTTCATAATAATACTGTTCTTACTGTATTTTTTATCAAATAAATGCCATCTTTGGTGAGCATAAGTGGATTGGTTTATTACGGACTGCAAACTTCTGAGCGATAGTGTATGTTACATTACATAAGTAAAATGGGTTATGTATGCCATTTCAGGTCGATTTTAAACATGAAACACTTTGTTAGACTAAACAGAATTTTTTTTTTTTTTTTATACAGAAAGGAAGAATGAGTGTGCAAGCAGCTGAATTACAAATCTAGCACAGCAGCTTTCACATAATAAAAGTAATTCATCTGTGTGATTCATTTGTTTTAATATGTGTATAAAGGTTAAGTCTATGAGTGTGTGTTTCTGTGTAATCTCTGAGGCTGTGGGACATTTCAGGTTTACAGGTAGGCTATATAAAGATATCAGATCCACCTCATGGAGAGCAAACAGCCAATAAGTGGAGAATAACTGGAGGAAGCAGACAGTATTGAGCAGACAAACTGTCACCAGCATCAGTGTGTGCGTGTGTGTGTGTGCGTGTGTGTGTGTGTCTGAGTCTGAGAGAGGTCTACCTACAGTAATGCCTGCTGCATAATAATACGTGTTGTGTTTGTGTGTGTGTGTGTGTGTGTCAGCTCAGACCTTTCCACAGACTCCAAGGGGATGTTTTTGTAATGGACCCTGTCTGTTGGAATGGTACTGTCCCAGACACTACATATCCAGCAGAGAGAGAAAGGGGAGGGGAGGGTTAAACGAGTGCAGGGTTTCAGTTCATCAAGAGATACTGCTGATTTTTCAGGCCACAAATCAGAACAACAGCAGCCATTAATCTCACTCATCCATTTCATCACAGAGAACGACAAGCCACGCTCATCGCTGTCGTTTCTCCCCAGCTCTCTCAAAACACTTCTGAATATCCACAATCTCCAATTTACTACAGCTCTTGAAGTACTATCCTCTGAGGGTATGCGTCACACTGTTCATAATGCTATGTCTGAAGGATACACACACCCAACCCCATCTACTGTACTACATACAATGTGACGTTGCTAACTATGACACTCTCATTACAATCAAAACAGTTGTCTGCACTTTCCAGTGACTGCACCTTTACTGGGAAGAAAATTCGTACAATTTCAATGACATTATATCTTGTTTTTATGGGGGGAAAAATAACAACATATTTTTTAGCAACATCAATGAAAAATGTTTTTTTTTTTATAACACATAACATTTATAACAACATAATATATGTTTTACAATGTGTCCTTATTACTTGAAAAATATATATATTTTTTTTTTGTGACATAATATCTTGTTACTACAATATAAGTGACAGCAAGATGTCATTGCTAGTTCTTCTCCATGGATTACATTATAATTTTTTTTTCAGTAGATAATATTTATTACAAGCAGAAAAACCTATTTCGTCACTGTTTTAATGCATTAGCACATGTTAAGTGTATTATAATGTCCCAAGGTATAATTATGAGAGGCCGCACTTTGTTGTGTTGTATTTGCTCTTGTTTAAGTTCTTGGTCTAGTTATTAATAATATTGTTTTCTTCCAACTGGTGCATTTGATTACCACTGCACTGAAACAGCTAGAAGAAACCAACAGCTCAGAGACTCTCCAAACTCCTGTGATTTAAAGCCTGTATGTGTGAGCAGCTCTAAACACACCATCCACACAGCTAGCGGCTCTATGTGACAAATCAAGCAGTCCACAAGATACACACAATGGAGACGCACTTGCTTGCAGCGTACACTTTTGTTGATTATAACGGGAGCGTTTTACGGCTGATTTACTGTTTTAGTGTTGATTAGGTGTCATTTCCTTTGCTGTCTAATCAAATGAACACTGCAGTAGAATAAATTGCTCAAAACCCTTTGCTGACAGAGGAAACGGTCATGTACAGTGCCCTTCACTAATATTGGCACCCTTGGTAAATATGTGCAAAGGCAGCTGTAAAAATACATCTGCATCCTTGATCTTTTTCATCTTTCATTAAAAAAAATTACAAAAATGCTATCCTTTTATTGAAGTAAAACAACTGAAAGTGGGAGAAAATCTCATGATGAAATAACTGTTTTTCTAATGCATATTGGCCACAATTATTGGCACCCCTAGAAATTCTTTAAAATAAAATATCTCTGAAGTATATTTCCGTTCATATTTCCATTTTTAGCACACCAGGATTACAAGGAGCATGAAATTATCCAGCCATGACTTCCTGTCCCACAGGATTATAAATATAAGGAACACAAAGGCCAAATCCCCTTAATCATCCATCACAAGAAGTAAAACCAAAGAATATAGTTCTGATGTGCAGAACAAGATTGTTGAGCTTCACAAAATAGAAAATGGCTGTAAGAAAATAGCTAAAGCATTAAAAATCTCCATTTCCACCATGAGGGCAATAATTAAGAAGTTCCAACTATCAACTAAAGATGTTACAGATCTGCCTGGAAGAGGACGTGTGTCTATATCATTCTAATGCACGGTGAGGAGGAGAGATTGAGCAGCCAAAGATTCTCCAAGGACCACAGCTGGAAAATTGCAGAGAGTGGTTGAATCTTGTGGTCAGAAAGCCTAAAAGAAATAGCAAACAGCACCTACATCACCACATGTTGTTCGAGAGGGTTTCACAAAACATTCTCCTGACTCATTCAAAGACAAACTCCAGCATATTCAGTTGTCAGACACGACTGTAACTTCAAATGGCACAGGCTTCTACTCTCAGATGAAACTAAGAAAATAGCTTTTTTGGCAGCAAACCCACCATATGGTCTTAGTACAAACAGGGATAAAAAGTACTCAATGTCCACAATTAAATATACTGCTGGGGTATGTTGTGGGCCTGCTTTTCTGCCGGAGGTCCTGGATGTCTTGTACAGATGCATGGCTTCATGGATTCTATCAAATACCAACAGATTAAAAAAATCTAAACGTGACTGCCTCTGAAAGAAATCTTATAATGGGCCATCGCTGCATCTTCCATTAGGACAGTAATCGTCTCTAGGTTACGTATGTAACCCTAGTTCCTCGAGGGAACGAGACACTGCGTCTTTGGGGAACGCGCCCAGCATGAGCAACTCTGAATATCGTGTGTAATCAGTCCAATGGAAGAGCGTGACGTCACCGGTGGGGTGACGTAAGCGACCAGGAAGCTATAAAAGCACGTGCCATGCAGCTGGCGTCAGCTTGGAGGACCAGCAAGCGCCGGCAGGGGTGCCGGGGGTATGGCTCCGAGACGCAGCGTCTCGTTCCCTGGAGGAACTATGGTTACATACGTAACCTAGAGACGTTCATCTTCAGGAACTCGAGCTGCATCAAATGTGTTTTGGGGAACGAGTACCAAAGCCGCCAAACTACCAAACCACTGCCTAGTGTGTCTCCGAAGAGCACAGCTTAGGACAGGAGGACAGAAGCAACTGGAGTGACTGGCATGTCTAGGCCATAGAATTTAACAAACGTAGAGGGCGTGGACCACCCCGCACCATTGCAGATGTCCAGCATGGATACACCTGCTAGGAAGGCCTTGGAGGCCGCCATACCGTGAGTAGAGTGAGCCTTGGCTCCCGACAGCGGGGGATGTCCAGAGGACTCATAGGTAGCGTTGATAGCCTCGACTATTCAACGACTAATAGTCTGCTAAGAAGCAGGAAAACCCCTCTTGGGGGGACCGTATCATAAAAGCAATTGGTCAGATTTTCTCCACAGGGCAGTTCTGTAGACGTATGCGTCCAGCGCTTGAACTGGACACATACAATTTAGCTTCGCTTGGTTGGGCTCCCGAAAGGGAGAAGGACAGAAGGCCTGCAGCACTACAGGTCGTGGTGTAACAGAGGGAACCTTAGGAACATATCCCGCTCGAGGGTATATGAACGCTTTGGTCATGCCCGGTGCAAACTCAAGATAAGTAGGGGCCACAGAGAAGGCCTGAAGATCTCCTACTCTCCGCAGAGAGGTGATAGCCAACAGAAAGGAGGTTTTAAGTGTGAGATGTCTTTCTGAGATATCTTGAATAGGTTCAAACGGGGGTTTGCACATTGCCTCTAACACCACAACCAAGTCCCACTTGGAGGTCTCAGCCTCAGCACACCGCGGAGGAAACGTGACTGGCCATCGAGAAGGGGCGTGGTAGGCCGCAATAGCCGCCACGTAAACCTTCAGCGTGGAGTGGGTCAACCCTGCAGAGAGCCTAGCCTGTAGAAACACCAGAACTGTACCAACTGGGCAGTTTGCTGGGTCTACACCCACAGCTTCCACAACTCCGGGCGAGGGTGAATTATTGTACCCTGCGCCTGCGAGAGTAGGTCTGTCCTGATCAGTATCTCCCACGGAGAGACGTCGAGGAGCGAGACTAGATCTAAGAACCATACTCAGCCCGGCTAGAACGGGGCTACTAATAACAGACGGACCCCGTCCTGGCGTACTCTCGCCAGAACTCCCGGGAGCAGAGCGATAGGGGGAAATGCATACAAACGAAGCCTCGGCCAGGTCTGTACCATAGCGTCCAGTCCAAAAGGAGCTGGATGAAATAGAGAGAACCAAAGGGGACATTGTGATGTCTCTTGAGTTGCAAATAGGTCTACTTGGGCCCTGCCAAATACTCTCCATATCTGCTTCACTACCTCTAGGTGAAGTCTCCATTCCCCAGGCCTCGGCCCCTGCCTCGACAGTATGTCTGCTGCCATATTTTGTTTCCCAGGAATATATACTGCTCTTAATGAGAGGAGTTTGCTCTGGGACCACACCAGGATCTGGTGCGCCAGCTTGTACAAAGGGCGCGAAAGCAGACCTCTCTGGTGGTTGATATAAGAGACCACCGATATGTTGTCGGTGCGCACCAACACATGGTGACCCCTTAGGTCTGGGAGGAAGTGCTTCAGTGCACGACAAACTGCTAGCATTTCTAGACAATTGATATGCCATGTTAGATGGTGACCACTCCACAGACCACGGGCAGGGTGGCCACTCATGACTGCACCCCAGCCAGTGAGGGATGCGTCCGTCGCTAGTATTACACGGCGACAAGGAGCTCCCAGCACCGGGCCCTGATTCAAGAACTAAGGTTTCTTCCACATGTCTAAGGCATGGAGGCAGTGCCGCGTGACCTTGATAGTGCGAAGTAGATTACCCCCCTCAGGGGAAAATCCCTTGGTCTTGAGCCACCACTGTAGGGGTCTCATGTACAGCAGGCCAAGAGGTATCACGTTGGACGCAGCTGCCATCAGACCCAACAATCTCTGAAATTGTTTGACAGTGAGTGACTGGCTTTCTGTGACTCTCTCGACTGAGATGCGGATCACTACCCAGCTCCCCCATGTGTGCGAGCACGACATCTCGATGCCGAGCCGCAACCTGCTCTGACTGAGCTAAAATCAACCAGTCGTCAATATAGTTGAGAACGCGGATGCCCTGCATGCGCAGGGGGACTAGAGCCGCGTCTACACATTTTGTGAACGTGCAGGGTGAGAGTGCAAGGCTGAAGGGAAGTACTCGATATTGGTAAGCTTCGCCCCCAAAAGCGAACCTCAGAAACTTCCTGTGTTGTGGAAGGATGGATATGTGGAAATATGCGTCTTTGAGATCTATTGTGACAAACCAGTCCTCTGACCTGATCTGAGCTACAACATGCTTGATTGTGAGCATTCTGAACTTCAATCTCATAACTCAACGATTGAAGACCCTCAAGCCTATAATCAGACACAACCCCCCATCCTACTTGGGAACTATGAAATACCGGCTGTAAAATCCAGACTCCCTGTCCTGAGGAGGGACCACCTCGATGGCCTCCTTCTCTAATAGCGTTTTCACTTCCTGTTCCATAACCAGACCCTTCCTGGGGCCGACTATCATCTGAACGACCCCGTTGAATATTGGAGGCGCGGAGCCGAACTGAATAAAGTAGCCTTTTTCTACTGTGTGCAGGACCCATCGAGATACATTTGGCAGTAGTTTCCATGCTGCTAAATAATCTACTAAGGGAATCAGTCTCTCGAGACTGACTTCTGGTGTAAGTGGCCCCCGGAGGGGCGGCAAGTGTCTCAGCCCCGATACGCGCACAGGCGGAAAATACTGAGAGCGATGCTAGAGGGCGCTGAGGCAAGACGGGCACCTTGTACTGCGGTTTGTACCGCTCTACCCCAGCTGAGGCTGCCCTCTGAAACCCTGGGCTTTTGGCGTCAGGGTTTCTTGGCCGAGGACTTCTTAGCTTCAATAACTGCCCTGAGATCTTGCTTGGGCTTAGAAGTCCTCGGCCGACGCTCTGTGTTTTGGCCTCGCGATAGAAGGGGCTAGGATGTGGCCGGGTCATCTCCCGCCTAGATGCCCCAAGGGAGTGACAAGGGAGGAACTTATGGAATGCTGCCGCTTGTTTGCAGGCCCCCTGAAACCTGTCGAAGACAGAATTGACTGCATAGCCAAAAAGGCCAGTTGGCTGAATCGGGGCATCCATGAGGCAGACCCTGTCCCGCTCTTTCATGTCAGACAGGGTTAACCATAAGTGCCTCTCCGTGGCCACCATAGCCGACACGGACCGCCCAATCGCTCAGGCGGTCTCCTTGGTGGCGCGGAGGGAGAGATCAGCGGTCCTTCTCAGCTCTGAAATATCGTGGGACTTGATCTCCTCTCCCTCACCTAGCTCCTTAGGCAGGTCAGCTTGGTACGCCTGTAACACCGCCATGGTGTGCAGACACGCACCAGCCTGACCTGCAGCTGCATAACCTTTGCCCACCAAAGCCGATGTTGTTCTGAGTGGCTTTGAGAGCAATGCAGGGGCCTTTAGAGACGATGCCGCACCAGGGGACAGATAGCTTGCGAGCATCTGTTCCACACGGGGCATCGCTCTATAACCGTGCTCTCCCATCCCCACCACATTTCCGTAATAGTCAGACGAGGGGATGTAGAGGCGGGCCGAGAATGAACATTTCCACAACCTGGCAATCTCTTCGTGCAGGTCGGGAAAAAATGGCAGGCCCCGGCTGGGAGGTGGCTGAGTCAGCACAGGAAGCGTTCGTCAAGCTTGCTTCTCTGCGGTTCAGTTGTTTTCTCGGTGGGCCAATCGATGCTTAACTTGGCAACCGCGCGAGTAACCACCTCCAAGAGCTCCTCATATTGCGGCGAGTGGGGTGGCGAATCCCTGTCAATCGACTCCATGTCAACCTCCTCGGAGGAAGAGAGGCGGAGCATCGACACCTGTTCCTGAGTGGAAGGAACCGCTGAGCGTGCTTCCGACTCTAGGGATTGGGTGCCGGATCTGGCAGAAGTGGAAGGTGATAGGGACTCGCCCGTCTCCATTCCCTCCACCAGATCCACTTGCGAACCCCACGAGTGCAGCCGCCATTCTGCCTCGGCAGAAGCAGGACCAACACCGCGGGGAATGCTGGCGAAACCCCCCCCCTCCCAAAGAGGGCCCTCTGGGAACGAAGCAGCCGCACCGACATACGCTCACAGTGCGGGCAGTCGGCCCCCTCGAGAGCCGACTCAGCATGCTTCGAACCCAGGCAAACCACGCACAGGCTGTGTGTATCCCCACCCATTATATATCTCGGGCAGGGAGGAACACACAACCTATAACGCGATTTGTAATCACCATCAGAGTGCTTAACTTTCGCCTTGCTTTATGGCATGTCTAGGAGCTCTTAACTGGACAGACAACAGTAAATAAGACTCACAAGACAAACAAGTGACATTCACACACAGAGCGCTTGCTGAAAGACGCGAAGCTGACGCCAGCTGCGTGGCACGTGCTTTTATAGCTTCCTGGTCGCTTACGTCACCCCGTCGGTGACGTCACGCTCTTCCATTGGACTGATTAGACATGATATTCAGAGTCGCTCACGCTGGGCGCGTTCCCCAAAGCGCATATGACGCAGCTCGAGTTCCTGAAGAGGAACCAAAAACAAACATCAAAATCAACATAAAAATGTGTCACTAAGCACAAAATGAAGCTTTTTCCATGGTCCTCCCAGTCCTCTGACCTGAACCCAGTAGAAAATGAGTGGAGTGAACTGAAGAGAAGAAGAACCAACATGAAGCTGTGAATCTGAAGGATCTGGAGAGATCCTGTATGAAGGAATGGTCTCTGATCTCTTATCATGCATTCTCCAAACTCATCAGGCACTATAGGAGAAAACTCAGACCTGTTAACTTGGGAAAAGTATGTTGCAATAATTGGGTGCCAATAATTGTGGCCAACATTTTTTGAATGAAAGATCAAAAGGGCACTGTACATTTAAAGAAACCCTCTTTCGAATATCTCAGGCAATTAGAGCTCATTACTTTTAAGGTCGTTTTTAATTGATGAACGCTGATGGATCATTTGTTTCCCACAGAAACCATTAAAAGGTAATTTCAGGTAGCCAGTGATTTCCTATATGAGCATCCAGCGATGACTAGACTGATACCATATAGCTGCAAGTGATGGAGAGATATCAGACTTAGGTTCTGGACAGGTGGAAACAAACACTTTAAAAGCCATTGAGCTCTGTCACTGCAGCAGATGCTGTCGGCGATGAGAAATCCCCTTAGTTATAGAAATATTGCATCAGGATTAAGTTATTTGTAAAGGTTGCCTTGACACAATTTTGTTTTTACATGCATGGCACCTCCCACCATGAGGTATCATGGCAATTCTCCACCACAGAATAAAAGGGCAATTGCAACTTTTTATATCACAATTCTGACCTTTATTTCTCATAATTGTGAGTTTATATCTCATAAATTTGAGTCAACTTTTCACAGTTGCCTGCAAATGTCTTTTTATTTTTTTTTATTTTTATTTTTTGGAATTGTGTGTTTATGTCTTGGAGTTCAGAATTTCTATTTCAGAATTGAGAGTTTATATGCAAACTTCTTGCTTTATTTCTCGCTAATTAAAATTTATATCTAAGTCATAGTTCTCCCTTTTTTTATTTCAGAAGTGATTGAGAGTTTATATCTCACAAATCATTTTTATTTATTTATTTTTTTGTTTAGAATTGCATGTTAATAACACATTTCTTTCTTTCTTGTTATTCCAAGTTTATATCTCACAATAATGACTGCATTTAATAAGCCTATTGTTCTATGTTTTCCCCCAATACATTCACAAGATGAATATTTTATAAACTAAATGTTTTTAGTGATCCAAAAAGATCCTTCCGTCCATGAAATTACTGTAGGTCTGGATTGCAAGGTGTTAACTCAAAATTGTGAGATATTAAATCATAATTGCAATAAATAGAGTCAGAATTATGAAATAAAGAGGCGAAATGATATTTTGACATGACGTTTTTTTTTTTTTTTTTTTTTTTTTTTTTTTACTGTGGCAAACACAGGCTTGCATAGATGTTGGGTCCCGATGTAAATGATGTAATTTGTGACATCCATTTCTTATCATGGCAATGGTTAACACTCCCACAAAAAAATAATTAAAAATAAATAATAATAATAATAAAACCAACAAACACCACTTACCTCTGCATTGAAGCAAAAGGAAGAAAAATGATCATCTCTTTCATTCTCTCCCTCCATCCATTCTCTTCCATCATCTCCTCATGAACTACAATTACTCCTAATAAATCCTGTTAAGCAATAAATGCGTGTGTTAAGCCAAAGTGATACACTGAATACAGTGTAGGTTTAATGGCACCAGTATAAGCACGTCTTTAGAAGGGTTGGGTAAACTATTCTTGGCTCGCAGGTCAACAGTCCCTTCAAGAAATAACACTCTTCCAATTACAGGAATAAATGCAAGTTCAGCCAGTTTCAGAATTATTTAATAATTCAAAAAATATATATACAATATTCAACAAAATCAGCAGTAATCGCAGTATCACTAAATTGCAAGTGTAAGAATAAGCGTTGAATTAAATATTGCTTGTACTCTGAATAAGGACCGATAATCAGTTAAACATTTTGTGAGATCTGTGTGTGACCGGGTGAATTCTGGGTTTTCGTGATTAGCTTAAATCAAACATCCAGAACCACGTAATCTCTGCACCATTTCGACACACCACTGGGATTAAGAAAATGACTCCAATGAAACATCCATATGGCATTACAACAGAAGAATTCAGAAATTAGCTGTTGTTTTCCATCAGATCTCCGTCTGTGGACAAACTTAACTGTAACACCTTTTCCAAGAAATTCCTAACAGAAGGTTTTCACAGAACTAAACAGGTACATAAACATTGGTCTCGTGTTCAGATCAGTCATAGGGCACTGTACACGTAGGGAAAATATAGAGGCTTTTTGCATTTATGAATTAGTTTGGGAACATCTGAAAAACTGAGGATGAAATCTAAAGGCTGGGATATTTATGCGTGAGACAGGCACAGTTAAAACAAGTTGTTAAAAGCAAATGGACAGGTGAAAGGTCAAAGTATTCATGGATGTTGGTCAGTCGTAATCCCACTTTTATCAGTTTGCTGGTGGTTACAGGACAGCAGAGGAGAGAGAAGAAAAGTGTCATTTTTACAATGTGGCATTCAAAGAGATAGCCATCAATGACCTCCACGACACATCAGGGACTATAAATGTCGGCGTCACTAAGGGTTAATGTGAAAGGCCTTTACAGAGTATCACCTGCAACACACACACTAACTCACACACACACAATGATTATTTGCACAAAAACTGCCAAACAGGTGCATGTGTTCAGGAAACACAATCAATTCCCCCTTCTCCGAATTTTCCCTCTTCTTGGGAAACCCCCATAATTTCAGGAAGGGTTAACATTTTTTTTGTGTATGCACTGTTTATGTGTTTGTGTGTGTGTGTGTGTGTGTGTGTCTAGCAAGCATAACACTGACACAGTCTCACACCCACACACATGGACTCACATGGAACTGTATATAAACTGACCAATGAGCTCAGGATGAAGATATTCACATATTTTTTACACTCATATTGATTTTGTGGAATGATGTGGCACATGTGCACACATTTTTCTTGCACACATACACACACACACACAAACATATACAGACCAAAGTCCTCAGAATAAAAGTTAGATCAATACATCAATTACAATTTTTGTTCAAAACATGAGCTTGTTCTCTTGTGTGTGTGTGTGTGTGTATGGTGTGACAGCATAATAATGTTGTGTTGTAATAAGGAACAGAAGAGAGAAAATGGCTGTCTGACCACACACACACACACACACACACAGCTTTTCTTTCTTTTCAACCCTTTTTTTTGTAATGATGGTCATGCCGCTCATGACAATCACATTATGTCTAATGTAAAAGACAGCACCATAACCAAAACCATTACATTCCCATTCAGACATCATAAATGTTTCATCTAAAGCCTGAATGACTTACTTCAAGCTTTTGCTTTTGAAAAGTGTACAAATCAATGGACAAGACTACTGTGACAGACAAAAAACACAGTCAGAAACAGCAGCAGGAAATCATGAATTTCATTTTGGGGAGAAGCATCCCTTTAAATGTTCTTTTTTTCCCCCCATCCTTGTCCATTCATTTTCCATACACTGCTGAGTTTCTTGGCCAAAAAAAAATAAAAAATAAAAATGAATGAATGAATACATACATACTACGGAAGTCAATGGGCACCAGAAACTATTTGGTTACCAATATCTTTCAAAGTGTCTATCAAAATATCTCTTGCATTGCTGGACAGTGCTAGCTATTAATTTACATAATGGATGGTTTAATTGTGGAACATCAAAAAGAAAAGAAATCCAGCTTTTTCCACAATGGATTATCATTGTCTTATTAAGCAAAAAAATTAATGCATAATTATATCCAATATATATATATGAATGAAATGAAATGAATGATAGATAGCTTGTAAATGTCAAAAAATAAATGAATGTTGCTATAAAGTGATGACCTTTATTATTTTAATTAGACGGTTGATTTAAAGTGGACATTTATGTTATTTACACTGGAAGAAAAATGTTTATTTTTATTTTCATTCATTCATTTCATTTCATTTATTTATTTAGCACAAATAAAAGTAACAGACATTGACCACAGTGCTTTACAGAATATAAAACTAAGATATGAATAAGAAAGAAAGCAATGAGGCATACAAAAATTAAATTGCTGAAAGCTTGGGCCAGAAGAGAATACTTTACTGTATTTTGACTGTAACAGATTCTTTAGCAAAGTCCTTACATATCTAATAACATCATTCTTATTGGCTGTGAACTCATTAATTGGCTCATTGCTTCATTGCTACATTAGATCTCTGCTGTAATTGCTTCCTCTTATTGATTTTAGAGCAGAACAGCTTACTGGTTTGCAGAAATACTGTTAGATCTGTTCAACCGTTTTCTGTTTAACACATTTTACCAACCATCTTTCTCTCCTCAGAGGAGCCTCTTCTTCTGATTGTCTTTAGATCCAATTAAAAACTTAATGAAATCAATTACATGATGTAATTAGGCAGCAGTGCATGATTACAGCAGTGACATATCTGAAGACCCCAAAACTTGACGTGAGGTGCTGCTGTCACTTAGATCATATTGTCAGGCTGTTCAAAAGCACACACTCGAAGATGGATGGTAGGCACTAACAAAAACATCTCATTCTGTACACTCAATGAGCAATTACCTGATCATGGAAAACAATCGCATGCCTTCTTTTTTTCCTCTAATTTCATTTCATATCATTCAGAAAGTTCTTTTAAGTCCCATCTGAATGTTATCCAGAGCTCTCTCTCTATCACTCAACCCACAATCCTCTTTCCACCCCTCCTCCATCTCCCTCCTGTATTCCACAAATCCAGGCAGGCAGGGTCTATGTCTGCCCCGTGAATGAATCAATATTTTCTTTTCAACACTGTCTCAATTTTCAATTAAAGATGAGTACAATTTCTCCAGACCGCTCTGAGGGGCCGTCAATCACAAGGCCCCTGCTGGCCCTCCTCCAGCACATCTGTCTGTCCCGCTTTTTATGATCGTAATTCTTTTCAAGGCATGCTTAAAAAAAGAAAAAAAAAAAACATACACACAAACAATCCATTATATTATATGAATGAACACCCAAACAGGCCATAAAAGGATAAGCCACTATAACAAACCATGATAAAACTACAGTTTTATGAGCTGCCAGAATAAATGTGTTAATGTAACCACTGGGGGACATAGACATACTTTTAAATACTTCAAATTCTGTCAATGTGATGGGTTTTATGATATATTTAGCTGTTGAAAATATTAATAATGACATAACATTATTAAATAATAAGCATAATTGTTATTTTTTTTTTAATTAAGTTTTAAAATGATTTTCTTACAGTTAGTGTCTTTGGTTTAAACAGCAGTGTAGCAAAACTGGTCAGAATTTTTTTACGCTTTTCAAAAATTATATTGCTAGTAGTTTTAATACATTTTAGCTACACACACACACACACACACACACACACACACACACACACATATATATTAGTAAAATAGAATTAACACAAAATAATACACACTGTATTACAATTTTTTAATGAATATTTTAATCATGGAATGAATGGATGTCTTCGTGTGTGTGTGTGTGTGTGTGTGTGTGTGTGTGTGTGTGTGTGTGTGTGTGTGTGTGCTCTTGTTTTTGTGACATATCAGGACACTACTCTGTATAATGACATGGGCATGACACAGGAATTACAAGGATAGGGTGACTTATGAGGACATTCATTTTCCAAACCGCTTATAAATCATACAGAAGCGTATTTTTTTTTTTTTTTTTTTTTTGAGAAAGTAAAAATGCACAGTTTCCTGTGAGGGCTAGGGTTGGTGTAGGGCCATAGAATATACAGTTTTTACAGTATAAAAACCATTACGCATATGGGTTTGTTTTTTTTTCACGAAAACAAACGTGTGTGTGTGTTACAATGTGTGTGTGTGTGTTACTGTGTGTGTGTGTGTCTGTACTGGTATATATGGTTTATGAGGACATGAATGTGTATAATGACATGGGTACTACAACGTAAATGTGGTTTATGAGGACACAAGTAAAAACAGAAGGTTTTAAAAACATACAAAACTGTCTTTTAGGAAGTTCAAAGATTGCCAGTAGTTTTCTGTAAGGGGTAGGTTTAGGTGTAGGTTTGCTGCAGGACTGAGTGAATCTGGTATTTGGTTGATCGACAACTTTAGTGGCAACTGGCAAGCCAGCAGCTCTTTCTTTTTTAGCATGCTGTAAATCGTCAGCAGCTTTGGAGAAGCACTGCCGAGGTCTTCGATAATTAAACTAATTAACAGAGCGATTAGCACGGTGTGATGGTGCTGACAGAGCATGGGCAGGAGCGATGATGGTGAAGACTGGCAGTAGCAGAACCACCAGAGAGAGGTATAAAGAGCTTTAATAAGCAAGGGTTAGTGTTAGTGTTAGCAAAGGCAAATCCAATACACAAAACTCACATACATTAGAAAAAGAGGCCTTTTGTTGGCCTGAAGTGTGTCTATATGCCTGGGACTGGACTGGGTTGTTACATATACAGTAACACATTTCCCTACATTCTTTAGATTTTTTTCAATCGTGTAGAAATCGTGTATGCTCGCGGCTCGTATCATTTGCGATGAATTACGAGCCGAGCAGAGTGGCTTACGAGCACTTCCTGACCTCCCGATCATTTTTAAACAAAAGTTTGTGAACTATCGGTTTGAATTTGTGACATTGGTGCGGTTGAACAAGCCGATTTGTTGAATTATCCTCACGAACCATGTTTACATTGAATACCTATTTCAGATATTTATAAACCAACACACACAGAGGGTGAGTAAACGTCCCGGTTTCCTAATGCTGAAAAATAACCTGTACGTGTAGGAAACAGTCACGGCTCGTATAAATATTTTTAATATGCATTTATGAGAGAGGGAGAGCAGTTATATTTGGCGTGTTCGACTTGAAGCAGCACTGCACAGAATGATCACCTGTATGACATCAAAGTACCGCCAGAGCGATTCGAATGCATTGGATATGTGTGCTCTCTTATCGCTCTCGCGGTACTTTAATGTCATAGAGTGATCATTCTGTGCATCGCTGCTTCAAGTCGAACACGTCTATCAACTTCGTGCGATTGCATCTCGGGTTTAAATTGAATTGAATTCACGGGTTGTAAAATCATGTCGTATATCATCTCGTCCGTACGATTTCCAGATAAACTCACTCGTGCCGTGTGCGTGGACATACGATCTTCCTACCATCCGAATTCGCACCATGTACGCCGGCCTTAAAGCAAAACCCTTATCATAACCCTAACCTTATATATTTAATTATTTCATGCAAAGCTGAAATTTACAGTAGCCATTACTCCAGTTTTCAGTGTCATGTGTTCCTTCTAATAATCCAAGAAATTATTCTAATATGCTGAGTTGGTGCTCAAGAAAACTCTTTATTATGATAATAATAATAATTATTATTAATATTACAGTTTTTCCAGGTTTCTGTGAATATAAGGTTTAAAAGAACATATCATACAAATCTATCTTTTAAAACTTTATTTACTATTTTTATCAATATTTCTTTTAAAAATAAAATAAAATAAAATAAAAATTAATAAAATAAAATAAAAAATGTGTACTGCCCCCAAACTTTTGAATTGTAGTGTAACGATTAATAAAATACATTCAATTATTCTATTATTAATTTACTCAGTTTTCAACTATGCTTTGTAAAGCGTTTGTTAGAAACATATAAATGCCGTGTAAATTTAGGTTTTACATGTTTCTAATATATCTTTTCAATATATGAAAACCCAGGACTGAAAACCCAGGGTCCGCAGGAAAACCAGGCCCTTGTCATTTCCTGCAGATTTCATTAGCTTTGTGCACGAGCTTGTATGTGTGTGAACTTTGTTTGTGTGCTTCACTGCTGGTGTATTGATTTCTTTTTGTTTTCGGCTGAAGTGAGTTTACCTGTTTGTGCTGCCCATTTGGGTGACTGTACATGGACTCTGTGTGTTTGTTTGTCAATTAGATTGTGGTTGGGAGAAGATGGAGTGTTTTCAGTACAGTTGGAAAGCACCTCACTTTTCTTCCCCAGGCATTTACAGGTAATCTGACATTTTCAGGTAATCTCCTGCAAACACACTTGCAGTTAACTGCTCCTTAGGGAGCGATGCGTCTGAGAATGAGAAAAGGGCTATTTCTGTTCAGAGCGACTAACACGGGGTGGGGCAAATTTATAACAAAGGTGATCGAGAGAGGCTGAAGACCCTTATGTCTGAAGAGGCCAGGAGGGCCAGGGTGGCCCGGACCTTTATTACCACAGCATCAAGGGACAATTTGAGAGCAATTACACCCCAAGACCATATCTCTCTAGCCTACCCCCACACAGCTATAATGGAAGACCTTTCAACCTGCACAAAATGGCCTCCTAGCCATTCTCATGAAAACAGAAGTAAATCAGAAGAAAGTACGCTGCTCCAAAGCTAGTGGCCTGATGTAGCGTGCGCATGTGTGTGCGCGTGTTTGTGATTGCAGGGGATAATTGGAGAATGCTGAACCGAGATGGATTGATCAGTTTGACTGGTCACATATTGAATATGTTGGTAAAATGGTGTGTTGGGGGACATCGGGATTGATTTTGTGAGGCTGTCAGTTGCTTTCTGAGTGTTTGACTGGGATATATTGGCCAAAAGGCTGCAGGGAGAACTAATCAAACCTGTGAAGGAAATCAGATCACGACATCTCTTAAATGATCTCACCTGTTTGCTGCATGTTCTGAACAAACGTCTGTAGCACGCTGTAATGGCTTACTCTCAGTGTCAAAGTGGACATACTGGTCTTATGCTGCTGTCTGAAAAGATTACAAGTTGATAGTTTCAACGATTGCTTGCCACTCAAGCTGAAATCTATGCTTTCATAAAGGCAATTATTGACAATTACCTGAGGTGTTTCAAACCCTTGCAAAATGGGCTTAAAAAGGTTCATGACTCCAGAAAAGCAATGGTCAATCGAGAAACACAAAAAAGAAGAAGCGTAAAGGCTACGTTACAGCTACTGATAATGTACATCAGTATCATAGTAAAGCTACTTTTGTCTGCTACACAAGCCAACAAAAAGTAGCTAAGAGCATTCAATTAGCTAAGAAGCTAAAGCAGCTAAGAGCTGTTTGCTAACAGCAACTACTTAATAGTTTGAAATGTTGTACACTCTGACTTTTTGGGACTTTAGCTTATTCACAGTATCCCCCAGAGTTAGATAAGAGATTTTCATTTCTGTGCGTTCTGTAAGTGTTATTAGACGCACCCACCGCTAGCCTAGCTTAGCACAAAGACTGGATGTAAATGGATAACGGTAGCATAGTAATCCCAATAAGTGACAAAATAATGCAAACATTTTCCTATTTACATGTTGTGATCTGTATAGTCACAGCGTGTACAAATAACAAGGCTATATGAGACAGAGACCATTTTTAATCGTATAAATACTGGGAACTATATTCTCACTAGGCGTAGGAGCACAGCTAACGTTACTTGGCGGAGTGATTAGCGCAGCACACGAGACGCCCTGTTGATGGTTCCGTAAACAAAACAAAATTTTACTGTGTATCAAACCACATACAGACCCACATACAGACATCAGAAACCAAGTATGTAGTGAATAAAGTTAATCACTCAAATGGAAAGGTGAAACAAACTACAAAATGTAATCATTTTGAATTCAGATGCAGTTAAAATAATTTTGTGTGTCTGTGTGTGTGTTATTTTGCTTTATTTATGCTACTTACAGGTTATGTTTGACTTAAATGCATGACGTCGTAATTATGAACACCCAACTCTGAGTTTTCACTTTCCACATGCACTTGAAGACAGCATGAAATTCCACATCGGGACTCAATTTAGTGAAACATTTTTAGAATCAGTTAGTTACAGTTAGTAACTGTCTAAATGAACTGATTCATTGATATGACAGTTATTTAGGACCAAGCAATCCACTAAAATCAATGAAACTTGTACGCTATACAAAAGGAAAATATCCTTTTTAGATAAAAGCTCTAAATACTTTATGAAAATGAATAGCTGGGTGATTTTGACTCCTAATGAGCTTTAAGTCACAGGGTCTATGTGTCAGCGCAGCCGCTATATGGCAACCAGTTTAACCCTTTGTCTGTTTTGCCGCTTATGTTCTTAAAGTATTATCCCACAATGCTGTAGGGGTGAAGGATGAGGGTTTTAGCATTGTGTGTGTGTGATATAGAATGATATAACGGTCAGGTGTAGGGGAAAGGGTAACCACAGGTCAGTGTGGTATTAGCAGTGGGTTTAACATGCTTTCACTCTCCCTCTACCTTAACGGCTCCACCCAGCCTGCTCTTCGCCTGGGTATCTAATGGTGGCCTTGAGTGATTATATTGATTTCTTTCCTGAGGATTTCCTGTTTGTAAAGCCCCCCTCTTTCCACTTTTCCCAATTGTCATTATGTGCCGTCCATCACATGCAGCATTCCCTGCGTTTCACACTTTACCAGGGACATGGACCCAACAATCTATAAACAGGTGCGTGGGGGCACATTATAAACCTTATCAGCTTGAATATTAATTTTTGTCCAGTGCTCACTGAGTTGAAGGTGCGCTGATAGGATTAGCTTTTACCAACTATGTGTTTTATTCAGCTCAGTGCTAAGGTTTCATAAGCCTCTGTTCAGTCTTAAACTAACTGTTTTATGTAGTTCTTTCCATGTAAGATCAAATAAATACATTTAATTTCTGTTGTATCCATTGTATTTTTCAAAGAGGAAGTGCACTATTAACTGTGAATTTCCAATTCATAAGACTCTAAACATAACTATGTGTAGTAAATGGTAAAACGATTTGCACTACAAACCAGTGTGGATGATTATAATGGTTTATTAAAATAAGCTAACAAGTAGCGATTTGCAACATCAGGAAGTTTCATGAACTGTTTTTGTAAGTGTAAAATAACTGGAAGTAAATGTAACATACAACGCAGTGAACACACACACACACACACACACGGAGCAGTGGGCAGTGGATGACACAGGAAGCCTTGCAAGTTGAAAACGGCTGTGCTTCTCATTATTCTTCAATATTCTTCACTTCTAAGTGAAGATAAAAGTGTCTGCTAAATGAATACATTTAAATGTGATGTAAATGTGTTGATTAGGATTGAATGCCCTTCCTAATATTGAGGTCAATTTCAATATTAGAGAGGTCAAAATAGCTTTCCACAGCAGTAAATTAGGTTTATACCTTGATACAGCTCAACTCACATGCAGAATGCCACAAGATGAGAAACCTCCCACTGAGATCAGCTTGAACAGAACAAGTTAATATATTATACAGGCACAGAATATGTTAATAACATGTGGAAAAAGAAGCAATTACATTTCATCATGCATGGCTTGCAAGATTAACAATGCACTACTAATAACATGCCAAACACTACATACATTTTGAGAGAACACCGGAGCCAAAATCCTTAGCTTGCTGCAATAATCTCAGAATCTGAGCAGTCATTACACATCCACAACACTCAACAGTGGAGACCTAAACAGCTTCGTATTGACTGTGAAGTGTGAATGTGTGAGGTTATGCTTGCTATAATGTCTATGCCATTTAAGGAAGGCTGTATGGACGGTCCACCAAACCTCTGAGGAGATGCAGAGGTACTCATAAATAGATGAGGCCTCAAGCAACTGGGAACCTTAATTGCTGGTGACACTCAGGAGACTTCCTCCCAGCAGACGGTGTTCAGATAAGAAATGAAAATGACCGGAACAGGTGAGTGAAGCTCCTCTTATCTCTTGTATTCTTCAGACAGTCCTCTGCAGTTACAAAATCAGATTGCTTTTTTCCAGTAACTAGTAAAATAACGCATTACTTTTTTTTTACAAGACAAAATCTGAGTAATGCCATTTAACCCCCCCCCCACACACACACCTCCATTTATTGATTGAAAGCTCTCCTATCCCCATGTTCAGAGAAATCAGAAGTACAGTAAGATGTTACTTTAGTTCTAGACTAAATCTGAACATGCATTAATTCATCTTACTCACAAAAAAAGTTTTCCTCAAAATTAATAACATTTATAAAAACAAATCATAATATGATGCAAACCTGCAATAATTAAATGTTAAAGGGGGGGTGAAATGCTATTTCATGCATACTGAGTTTTTTACACTGTTAAAGAGTTGGATTCCCATGCTAAACATGGACAAAGTTGTACGTTTGAAGGAGTATTTCTGTTCCAAAAATACTCCTTCTGGTTTGTCACAAGTTTCAGAAAGTTTTTTTTTCAAGTATGGCTCTGTGTGACGTTAGATGGAGCGGAATTTCCTTATATGGGTCCTGAGGCACTTCTGCCGGAAAAGAGCGCGCTCCCGTATAGCAGAGCACTGAGAGCACAACAGACTTCACTGATCAGAGGGAGAGCGTCGCCAAATGTCCCAAAAGAAGTGTGTTTTTGGTTGCCAGGGCAAGACAACCCTGCACAGATTACCAGCATTAAGTGGACGGAGTTTATTTTTACAGAGCATTAGTGGAGTTGTGCAAGTGTTTTTGTTTGTTCCCTGCATTTCGAAGATGCTTGTTTTACAAACAAGGCCCAGTTTGACGCCGGATTTGCACATCGTTTATTTCTTAAGGATAATGCAGTCCCAACGAAAAAGGGTCACGATCGTGTGTTGGAACCGCATGCGGTGAGTAAAACTGCTTCAAATATCTCTGTGTTGTTAACTTAGCTATCGGCGCGTAAGCACATCAAGTAAACAACATGCGATGTTGTCATCAAACTGCACTTTCCACATGTACAGCTTAAAAAAAAAAAAAAAAGACGACATAAAGTGGAACTTTTTTACAATCCCATTTTATGAAACAGCGTCTTTGCTGCTGACCTTCGGTGATCCAATTCAACCATACTGACACCTTTGTGAATATTTCTGTCCGAAGTACAAGCTCCTCTGTATGGTCGTAACACTCCTTTAATGTCTGCAGGTGTGGTTGTCTTGATTTTCCCATGACATCAGTGTGTTCTCAAGTGGCAAACCTAATCTTCTCATCGCAGAAACCGTGTTGTAAACATTGCTCATGAGGTGTACATTTAACCACTTAAGTGCAAATCACCCCGCTTCTTTGTTCCTGTGAATTGAGAGGAAACCTGAGAAATTCTCTTTGAGTTTCTGAATAAAACAAGGAAATACCTGTGAGAGCAGATCAAAGATGTGAACATGTTGATGGCATCAGGCTCACTAAACACCTACAGTACAGCCTTCTGAATAGAAGAGGCATCAAACTGGAAAAGCATTACATCAATGTTTTCTTTAGTAGACGGTGTGTATGTGTTTGATTTGAAAAGCTTGCATCAGTGAGGGTCAGACTATCACTCGTACAGCTCCACTTTAACCAGATAATGTCCTAGTTCCTAAAAAAGTTACAGACCAATTGGTTAATTTCATTTACTCGTCAAATCCAATTATTTAGTGACAAGCAAGTGTTCATTTTAGACCCTTTTACTTCAGCGGTCCAGACCCATTACAGCTCCTTTAGAAGATTTTTTAGGAAAGTCGACATGACATACTCATATAAAATTGCCACCTTTTATATTCAGGTGTGTGTCTGTCTGCACAATTATTTGTACTTGTTGTGCTCACTGAAATGAACTCAAGTGAACTGGATGGGGGTGGAGTTGTTTTTCTGCAGTTGTTTTGCACAGACACAATCTTAAAAAAAGACAAAAAAGTGAAATTGAAAGTGAAGTGACATGCAACCAAATATGGTGACCCATACTTGGAATGTTCTGCATTTAACCCCATCCAAAGTGCACACATACACACACACCATGAACACACACCCAGAGCAGTGGGCAGCCATTTGTCCTGCGGTGCCTGGGGAGCAGTTTTGGGGTTCGGTGCCTTGCTCAAGGGCACCTCAGTTGTGATATTGAAGGTGGAGAGGGTGTTGTACATGCACTCCCCCCACCTATAATTCCTGCCAGATTTATTCAAACTCGCAAGCTTTGGATTACAAGTCCAAATCTCTAACCATTAGGCCAAAATTTCCCCAGTCCCCAAAAACATTCACTCCTATTCCTCTAAACAGAACATTCATCCGGGAGATAGAAGTGCATAAACACTGCTAAGCACTCAGACATATTTCATTCTTGATTACACATATGCATTTCTCTGAAACTTTCCTCAGGTGGAAAACTATGACTGGTCTTCTAGTCATCATCCGCCACGTGCTTTGCATCTACACTGTCAGTCCTGAAATGTCACATGGGCCACTGCTGGGGACTCACAGCTAGTCGCACACCTGATGCCCTTTAGCTGCATTCAAAGGTCAAAGCACCATCCTGAGAAATGTACTGTACACAAGAGTACTGAATTAAGGTGGAAACAGTACAGTGAGGGTCCAAAATGAACTCACCAAAAGCAAAATGAACTACACAATCTGAGGGCAATTATATGAGACACCACAAGCATAGAGTAGCCTTCAATAATTCTCACTAAGGTCAATTTAATGGTCGAATGAACTGTACACTAACTTGACCTTATCTGGCCACCCCTGATCAAGGTGCCCTAAGCCTAAATTGAAGGCTGGAATACACTACACACAACTTTTAAAGTCTGAAAACGTATTTATATATATATATATATATATATATATATATATATATATATATATATATATATATATATATATATATATATATATATATATCATAGACTTGCTGACTTTGTAAATAGTTACAAAGTGAAACTGGGAATCACACACTACCAGACTTTGAAGTCATTCTGAATAACATCATGAATGTTTGACGTCTTGACTACAAATTGGACAAAAATCTCAGCCAAAGTCATGTAGTGTATCTTCAGACTTAGCCAATCGTCTTACTTTCCAAGGATAAACCTCAATAATGTTGTTTGCTACTCTGTATCTCAGCCTGACTTATCTCACACAAACATGCAACTATCCACATAGCAAACATGCAATCAGATTCACTGTTCAATCGCAGCCCCAGCGTTAGATTCATCTGTTCTTTGTTCCTCAACTTTGACATTCCAGTTTCACAACTTTTCCAACATTTCATCATGATCTGAAGTCTCCTTATTCTTGGACATGTTTTAAGTGCTAACCTTATTTGTAAAGGCATATGTAACATCCCCCAATTTTAGTCACTTGACTGCAAAGAAAGTAGGATGGAAAAAAGACTGATAGACCGATAGCAACAAAAATAGGAGAGAAAATCAAAAGAGCAGAGCATGTTGGTGATGTTGGAAAAGCAATACGTTTCTGTCTGCTTTTGTTGTCCGCCGTTAACCCCGGCAGTAACAAATACAAGGAGGTTTATTGAAATTCTGAGGCTGGACATTTATTGAAACTGGTGTTGCTGTGTTTTCATGAGTGAGGACATATATTGAACTCTAACAGCAATATAAATGCCTGAACCTGACAGGCCGTATATGAATAAGGTGAAGTGTGTGCAGCCGTGTGTTTGAGTGTGAGTGGTAGATGAGGGTCAAGGTTAGAGTGCACGGGCCTCTAACCAATGTAAGTGAAGCATATTATATATAGCAACATACTGTATATAGCATTGTCCTTTTACATCAAAATCCACTAACATACTTTTAACATTTAACATACTTGTTAAAAACAAGTTTTGGACTATTTTTGGACTGAGTGCTTGATCTGAGCATACTGTATTTCTCTCTTAATTCAGATCAGCTGACTTTTGCATTATTGAAAGCACTCAATTTTTATTAAATTTGATTACATTTATTTATTTTTATAAAAATATACAAATCTGTCACATGTAAGTACCATCACACCCTTTTCCAAGTATCTAGTCTTAATACATAATAGCCAAAAACTAATCTGATGACAACATGGATGGTTACATGTCATGTCCACATCCTTAAAAAACAATAATTTAATTCAATATTGCATATACCAATCTAATACTGAGGGTGCAATTTAAATATAAAAAGCCATAGCATTTTGCATGTTCCACAAGAAACCATGTGTGCCCTTATGACAGAAGACATTTTTTTTTTTTTTTTAGGAAAGCTTCAAAACACATGAAAATAGTGACAGGTGTATAATGTACACACACAGCTTGTGATGTGAGTTTACCCTGTACGCCCAACAGCCATGTAGTTTTCAAATAAACAGAGCCAGTACAAGATCTCTTGATATTCATCCATCCATTCTGCAAATCACGTCCAATGTAGGGTCGAGCGGATGCCAGAAAGCCTGTCCCAGAGCCTCAGGAGTACGACTGTAAGGAGACAGCACTTCTGACGCCTCTACTGTAACTGTAATAGGCAACACACTATAGCTCCTATGACTAGAAGTTACAGGTATTCTAGAGCTTTTTTTGCGTCTTGTGACATCACATTTTTTTTCATCACATTCATATATCAATTGAACCGCAAAAAAAAAAGTATTCGTATTCGAGCTAAAGAAAATAATTAAAAAACACACAGATAAAATTATATATGTATATTTTATATAAACGTGTTGCACTGAATCTGTAGCTGTACCCATAAAAGCAAAATCAGCAGCCATGTAACTAAAGTAAAAGAAAAAAAAGAAAGAAAGAAAAAAATGAGAAAAAGCATGTCTTGGGCTGCAAGCACCACACTGAGCAGACCCAGCTGTGCTCTACCTTACTGACATGGGTTGAATCTCATAATTAACTGAATATTGCAACATGCCTCATCTAATGGCCTCTGTTAAGAAGAACGTTTTGAAGCCTTACCATAAATTAATACATGGTCTGTACATAGGTATTTCATACTCAAACAGACACGCACAGCTTAGCATAGCAGAAACATTGCTATTCACACTTATTCCTTCTTTGAAACTGACATTACACAATCTTATAAATATACTGACGTCAGAGTCAGTCACAACACTTTTGGTCCACAAAGACCACGACTGATCTGAGCATTCATCATTTGCGCGTGTGATCTTACCGCTGTCCTGGGTGAAATGCAAGGCCGAAGATTCAATGTCATTGTGGTTCCGCTTGAAATAAACAAAAAGTCATTAAACAAACATCATAAAATTAACTTTGGATTTGAACAACATGTCTTGCATGTGTCCTGTTACCACACACACAAACACACACACATACACGTACACAATGATCACTATATCTCTTTACACTACCATAACTAAAATCGAAAAACAGCAAAGAATGATAACAAGGAAGAGAAAAACACATCAAAATTACCTTATATTTTAGTTTCTCACCTCCTTTTGTCTATATTTCTGTATACTAGGATGCAAGGAATAACTGATGAGCAGCCAATATATTATTGAAAAATAATTCACAGCCAAGATGGTATAATGCAGCCATTTTCAATAATTCAACAGACCAGAGGCAATTATTCTGTGTATACAAGGTCACCTCACTTTAAAGGCTGTGTTACAGGGTTAATTTCTTTACGAATTTGTGCAATTTGCTTGTTGGTAATAAACATTTAAACTGTTTTCCATTGTATTTTATGTAGTTGGGTATCACAAAACAGAATATAATACGAAAAAGTAGGTAATATCTTACAGCAGTCTCCTTTCCCCCACAATGAGTTGCATCACGACACGTTGTTTTTTACCAAAAAGCCCGCCTTGAGAGCATTGAGAGTGACTAGAGAGACCAGAGTATTCAGTGCAGATTATAGATAAATATATATATATATATATATATATATATATAGATAGATAGATAGATAGACTAGATATATAGATAGATAGACAGACAGATATATAGAGAGATATCGACCAACAGTGACCCAAACACACTCACTTCCCTACAACACAGTTTCCATGGGACAGCACCCACACAAGCACCTGCAAAACACAGCGAGAGACACGCGGCTACGTTTGCAACAACATTTTCACCAGAGGAAGAGATAAACGCTTAGAAACGTCCATAGAGCTAGCATGATGCCTTTCATTTCTAGATGACAAAGACAAAGTTTACCAGTTCTACGACACTATGAAAAAGGTTACCGGTGCTTCTCTGAACTAACGTCATGATCACCGCCACTAGATATGAAGAAAACATTGATTTTTCACTTGGTGCTATTCAATGACAGTAAAAAAATATATGTGTTGTTATTGCGCACTGCTGCTCGTAAACTAGCTCCAGTGCTCATTGCTGCGATGCTAAATGATATAGCAACTCACCAGGACACTTCACCAACTCTCCACTCATTCTCCTCGGACCATGCATTTTAATTAGATTTGACGGACATCAGTTCTTGGCAATTCCTCATTTTCCCTCTCACGTCTGGCAGGTTCGAAATTACACGGCTGCGGGCCATCATACATATTGGTTCTTGCGACCTCTTCTATAATGTTAGTTCTGATGCTGCGGTCCAGGCAGGTTTTTGAACTCGTAATCACTATTTCATACCACGAATAACGACTTTGTACTGTTCCAGGCAAGTTATGCCAAACTTTCTGAGCGCAAGGAATTGTAACTAGATTATTTATTTTATTGCAACGTTACATTGACCTAAAATAGTTTTTTCAACGTGTACCACTTGCATAAACACTGCATCCATAGGCAGTATTATTCGTAGGGGCTGCCATCATTGTTTCCCGTACTGTGTGACCTCGAAACTCGGAGTACATCAATCAAGTACGAGACACGAGTTCACGGGTGGGAAGTCACAGGTTTGACTGCCATTCCAGTGCACCTTCACGGGTTTAAGGTTGGAAAAACACGGGTTACGGGTTGCCTGGAACACGGCATCAGACTAGGCTTAGGCTACCTTTACTCGACTTCTCCCCAACGTGACGTCATCACCTAGTTGTGTAAAAAAAAAACGTTAATACCAAAAACATAAAAAACTGGTCTTTAAGACATTTTTTGAGACATTTTAAAAATGATATACATATCTTGAGGGATTTATGTACCCATTAATCGAAAGTGGTGGTTAACCTGCAACATGGTCTTTAAGACACTATTCAGATGTTTTATTTCAAGACATTTGTCAGGTTTTTTTTGTCCTTAAAGAGCCACACATATGGGAAATCAAAAATTACCTGTATTTCAGTGTATGATGTAGCTGTCCATCAGTGTAAACAATGTGCAAAGTAATTAAACCAAAAAGTAAACGATTTATAAAGTGATTGGCCTCTAAAGTAAGGAGTCGACTCTGAATCGCTGAAACGAGTCGTTATAGATTTCAAATCTTTTGCCCATCTCTATGTACGTCACTAGGAACACTTTGCATAATAATCTCCACCTACCATCTTGGGAGAAACGAAGCTCTGACCTGTCACCCCCCCCCCCCCCCCCCACACACACACACAGACGCTCTGGTTGGTGTGATAGCATCATATCGAGGAGACAGTGTGTTTTTAATTGTAAATGCAAGTTTGTTTTATTTTCACTGCCAAAGAATGAAGATCAGAAGAACCAATGGCTAAAATTCATTTTCAACACAATACCAGAGCAGTACAACAAACCCTTGTTGTGTTCACAACATTTCACTGATGACTGCTTTTCTAATCTCGGTGAGTACAAGGCGGGATTTTCAAAGCGTTTGGCCATAAAAGAGGGTTCATTACCAACTTTATTTAGACCAATGAGCATCTCCGAATCACAACGCGAAGTATGATTATGAAGTTATGTGTTTGTTTTCTCCCGAGCGTCTCATCAGTATGTGTGCTGTCTGCAGCCTGTCTGCGCTGATCTTCACTTACAAACACGTCATTAAAATGAAGTGTAACTCCGTGAATACTCAACGAAGAGACATGAGAGAGATATCTATAGAAAGCTTGACATGTCTTCTTTAAAACTAAACAAGTGGTGCCGATATTCTGTGATAAAGTAATCCATATGAAAACAATGCGATGTGTTTTTCATGTCTCCCTTCGTTATATCTAATGTGACCACGCCCCCGCGCTGAACGTGCTATTCAGATTCAAACTGAAGCGCGCGGCTTGAATACACCCACACAGAAGAAAAAGCAGCGAGACTGTTCAAGTTTTTTATTTTACTGTTTGCTTCGCGGTGAGAGGAATAAGACATAATTCACCCCAAACAGATGCTAACGCATAGTTTACCGTGGAGGTGTGTGCGGAACAACCAATCCAAACTGCTTATGTTAGTTGACCAATCAGAACACAGTATGCTACCAAAAGGTGGGGTTTAAGGAAACTGAATATTTTGAACAGCTTCGCGCGAACCGTTTGGGGATCTGTTAGAATTGAGGTAATTTTAAAATGATATTTTGACAAAATGACAATGTTTTTTAACCTTGGATGGATTTAAACCTAATGTACAGGACTTATAAACAGTGATAGGAAGCTTAGAATTTTCATCTCACTGGCTCTTTAAAATGCTCTTGTGTGTGTAACTATGTTTATACACATCTCATCCCAAGCCTCTGTTGTTAATTACAAAATGTCATTTTAGAGCTAGTACTGGAAGAAAGTGTGCTTTCCATGGATAATAGCCAGTTTAATTGGAAAACCAAAGTAATTTTTATAGCAAGAGTTTGTCTAAATAAATGACAAAATGACTTCATGGGTAAACTATCTAAGATTTACTTCATAACATAAAATGTTTTACTCAGAAGAATGGGGGGAAAAATCTAGACAAAAGAAAAGATACACAACACAGAAACACAGACACAAACCCACAGTTCTGTCATGTGAAAGTGTATCGAAAATCCTTCCAGACATTTTACTTACCCCACCTTACGTAACTACAGAAATTGACGTGCCATTTATTTTAGTTCAACAGGCATGGAAGAAAAAGGCTCCTGCCTCCCAAAAAAAAAGAATCTACAGAAGAAACACCTGTGATTCAATTAGGATTAAATTAATCCACTGTGCCTTTTACAGACCACTGATTTAATTTGAAACTCTGAACACGGAGGACAACACTTTCTGTAACTCAATCGTATGATGAACGCATCGTAATAAATCAGATTTTATAGCTGCTGGTTGAAGATGCTTTGCATCAGCAGTCCATCCTTTTCCACATTAAGAGGTCAAGCTTCATTAAAGGCATTTAGATGCCATTTTAGATACACCTAATCTAATAATTACTCAAGGCCCAGTGACTCACAATGAACACATTTAAAACGCTGCTTTCGTGAGCAACAAAATCTTATCCACGTGTCTTCACATTCTCAAAAATAGTTGTGATTAGCTTGTTTAGTTTACACTTGAAGTAGATTGGTCTATCTATATATATATATATATATATATATATTTGTACAATGTACAAATTGTGAGTAAAAAAGGAATGGAATAATTTACAAATCTCATGAACTTATATTTTATTCATAATAGAATATAGATAACATGTCAATGCCAAACATTGGCTCATTTCCAGAAAAGTTTGGGCAGGTAGCAATAAGAGGCCGGAAAAGTTAAATGTACATATAAAGAACAGGTGGAGGACCAATTTGCAACTTATTAGGTCAATTGGCAACCTGCTTCTCAGAGTGGCAGTGTCTCTCAGAAGTCAAGATGGGCAGAGGATCACCTGTTCCCCCAATGCTGCGGCGAAAAATAGTGGAGCAATATCAGAAAGGAGTTTCTCAGAGAAAAATTGTAAGGAGTTTGAAGTTATCATCATCTACAGTGCATAATATCATCCAAAGATTCAGAGAATCTGGAACAATCTCTGTGCGTAAGGGTCAAGGCCGGAAAACCATACTGGATGCCTGTGATCTTCGGGTCCTTAGACGACACTGCATCACATACAGGAATGCTACTGTGATGAAATCACAACATGGGCTCAGGAATACTTCCAGAAAACATTGTCGATGAACACAATCCACGTGCCATTCTAAAACTCTATAGGTCAAAAAAGAAGCCATATCTGAACATGATCCAGAAGCACAGGTGTTTTCTCTGGACCAAGGCTCATTTAAAATGGACTGTGGCAAAGTGGAAAACTGTTCTGTGGTCAGACGAATCTAGATTTGAAGTTCTTTTCGGAAAACTGGGATGCCATGTCATCCGGACTAAAGAGTACAATGACAACCCAAGTTGTTATCAGCGCTCAGTTCAGAAGCCTGCATCTCTGATGGTATGGGGTTGCATGAGTGTGTGTGGCATGGGCAGCTTACACATCTGGAAAGATGAGCTCCATCAATGCTGAAAGATATATCCAAGATCTAGAACAACATATGCTCCCATCCAGACATCTTCTCTTTCAGGGAAGACCTTGCATTTTCCAGCATGACAATGCCAGACCACATACTGCATCAATTACAACATCATGGCTGTGTAGAAGAAGAATCCGGATACTGAAATGGCCAGCCTGCAGTCCAGATCTTTCACCCATAGAAAACATTTGGTGCATCATAAAGAGGAAGATGCAACAAAGAAGACCTAAGACAGTTGAGCAACTAGAAGCCTGTATTAGACAAGAATGGGACAATATTCATATTCCTAAACTTGAGCAAATTGTCTCCTCAGTCCCCAGACGTTTGCAGACTGTTATGAAAAGAAGAGGGGATGGCACACAGTGTTAAACATGGCCTTGTTCCAACTTTTTGGAGATGTGTTTATGCAATGAAATTTAATATAAACTTATTTTTCGCTTAAAATGATACATTTTCTCAGTTTAACATTTGATATGTCATCTATGTTGTATTCTGAATAAAATATTGAAATTTGAAACTTCCACATCATTGCATTCTGTTTTTATTCATAATTTTTACAATGTCCCAACTTTTTTGGAATCGGGTTTGTACTTTCTTCAACAAGAACATGTGGACATCACAACCCATACAAAACTTAAGGTTTTTTTTTTTTTTTTTTTTTATTATTATTATTATTAGTAAAACTGCTTAATTTAATTTTGTGTGATTTCTAAATGCTTGAAACTATATAAAATCAAACAGACAACAGCATTAATAAAATCGTAGCAGATAATTGTCTAGAGCTATAATTATAATTTGTAAATAATATAAATTAATTACAAATTATTTATAAACTTTTATATGTTATTAAAGTTCAGTTTTGACCCATATAGTAGTTTTTATTTATTTATTTATTTTAATTTTTTTTTTACTTCCATAATATTTGATGGAGGGGGATCACAACAATACAATTCTGCTAAGGTCACCCATTTGGCCTCCATGTGACAGGATCATAAAACAAGATGAGCAGAAATGCGCTGCTGAGGCTGTTAAGATCAAACTGAAATTACCAGAAATCTTGTTAAAGATCAATTTCAACCACTGTTTATTATTATTATTATTATTATTATTATTATTTATTTATTTATTTATTTCCTCCACCTCCCACCCCACATTCGGGTCAAAATTCCTTCATATTACCTAATTGTGAATAAGCAGGGCATTTTTCTAAACACTAAATATGCATCATTGAAATGTAAATATGTAAATGTTAGGTTTTGAGTACTCAAAATAAGTATTTTCATAGTACAATTAATAATGAAAAGATAAAAAAAAGCTAATACTTCATGACAATTAACAAAACGCTAGAGGAAATGTCATGTGTGTAAGCTTAACACATTAGCAGCTGCATTCAGCAAATACCACAACGGCCAAACCCACAGCATTCTGGAATCACATTCTAAAGTAAGCCCACGACATTCCGAGACGCACTCACCCCAAACATGAGGCAGCTCATTTCTGGTCAGGTTAACAGGATTTAAAAGAATTCTTCTGCTAAAAAACAAAAACAAGCACATTGTCAAGCAATGCCTCAAGAAAAACAAGGTATGAATAAACCCTATTGCTTATTAATTTTCACTTTTCTTTTATTCCGAGCAATGCAATTCTGTAAGTAAGCAAACAATCTTCTTTGTAATTCAAGACCTGGGTTCTTTTTTTTTTTTTTGTCTACCTTCAGCGTTCTAGTAAAATTGTTAAATAATTAATATTCCTGTTTTTCTCTGTCAATATTTCATCCACTCTTTCCTTGGATCAGTGTTTTTCAGCTGTTTTGTTCCAGGAAGCAGATTTCACTTTGGACATGAGGCCCAATACAAAACAGTTTATTGTGCAAAAATGTATTGTACAAAAACATTACAAGTATAATTTCTGTTAGCTTTATCTTAACATATATTAAATATGAACATTTTCAATTTATTTTGAGAAGTGATTGACCATCCAGATTATACACTTTGAACAACCTTTTGGCTAAATAACATTAGCATTAACATATTTGCATACAGTACATATTACCATATTTGTCATGTTTTACCATATGACCAAAATACTGTTGAATTTAAACACATAACCAATGACAACAACAAAACATATAGTGTAGATAGTATTTTATCTGTATAAGAACTTCATTCTTATAACTACAGATGATTAAAAGGTTAGTTGCATTTTACTTTTTGCATGCTTCCCCCATCCCATGACTTCGGTTACAGAACTATGCTACATTTTTATAACCAAAGCATGTTCAACCCTTGACCCCTCAACTCCTCCCTTGCATTTGGTCTTTCTAATGATGTTTCTGTACTTCCTGTGTCCTATATCTTTTTTATTGTCCATGGTGTGTAACAGTGTGAGTCATTAAGCTGTACAGACGAACTGCTCATTAACAGCAGAGGAGCAGACTGTCAAATGACACGGGGCCATATCATTTTCATCCATAACACCTGCATGCTTCATTTACGCCTCTATCTTTGATGACCTTTGACCTGTAGTCAGGATGACCTCTCGGAGAAGCTCACTAGCATATGGATAATGACTGGCTATAAGGATGGGTGATGGGTTATCTGTCTTTATCCAGCTGTTACCCAAGTCAAGACTAAAAGACATTGAGGACAGCTAATCACACGTCTAAAGCTGCCCAAAAATCGCTAAGCCTCAGGAAAAAGCACATCAGTGGAAGCTTCCTGCCGTGTCTGTGCATATTCTTTGCATCTGCGATCAGTGGGAGTGTTTATTGGCCAGTGTGTCTCTATTGGAATGGGTGGATTGTGGGAAAGTTGTCAATATGCTAATATGATCTGATCTGTGGACATACATCCAATACATGTATGCATAACTTCATTCCTAGAGGTTCAGTGATGTTGTGCATTAATAATAATGAAGTGTGTGTGTGTGTTTGTATTGGTGTGTTGCATACATACGGCAAGGGAATATTCTCAGATGTAAACTACACTAACTAACACACAGTATCTGATTTAACTAAACCGCTTTCGCACGGGGAATCTCAGACTATGTGTGTGTGTGTGTGTGTGTGTTGTATGGTATGCTTATACAACATGATGTACTAAAATTCAGTTTGTTGCGTTTTCAGAAAGTTTCACATACAGGTGACAAGATTTCCATTCATACAGATGCACAAAAATGACTTGAAAAAGTTGTATTATTTATTCACATAAAGAAACACTATGTGCCTGCACACACAGGCCTACCTATAGACTGAACGTGTAATATGCATGCACATGACATCATCGTTTTCAACATTTTTTACCCCCATAGTTTATATGGAGGCAATAACTGTATAGTTTCAAAAAAAAAAAAAAAAAAAAAAGAAAAAGAAAAGAAAAAAAGGAAAACTTTTTGAACCATTTTCAAGCTCCGTTTTTAGAGGGTGTGTGTAAATGCCATCATGGGATTTGCCCACAATTTTTGTTTTTGTTTTGCCAATCAAAAAAACTTTGTATACTCTCTTTTGACTATGACTTATTACGCGGCTGTTAAAAAGGATGTTCTTTATATAGTTTAAGCTGAGGATTTCCGCGGTGTCTTAATTAAATGGCCACTTGTAGCAATTGTCATCTGTGGCCGTGATTGCTGTTGCCATCTGTACTCATTCCTGTACTCATTCCTAACAGGAATGGGAGAGATGTCTTTCCTCCCTGTGAAAGTGTCAACACATGCAGATGGCAGGTGAAGATGAAGCAAAATCTACCCTTGTAAAAGGTGTCCCACTATTGGGAACATCCTGTCTGCTCTAAAAGAGCGTACAAGTGCGTTTGAGGAACCTGTCAAGCCCAGATCACATAATATCAGCAGGTACTTACAATTTTCACCACAATCTAAACTCAATTTCATTCTGAACTATCTTTTTATGGGAAGCATGGCAGGTAAAATGCAGTGTCTGAATCTATAATCATTACAGCCATAAATTTGCATTTAAATGAAAAACCTGTGAGATCTGCAAACCCCTTCCTCCATTATTGGTTCTTTCAGTGAAACAGATAAAGTGACATGAATGTTTTAAAAGAAACTGCTAATCAAAAAATGAGGGAGTCAAACAGTGTTTAGGTGTTGTGCATTAGTGTTTTTTTTTTTTTTTTTTTTTACTTGTATTGCAGGGATTTGCTTATGTGCTCAAATTCATCTTACTGTCCTCGAACATGTGGCATTGTTTTGAACGTGTGACTTGGATGGTGTGTGTTGTTTTGTGTGGTCTGATTTACGAGTCTTTGCTTGTCTTTATGGCCCAGTGAGTGATGAGTGTAATCAGCTTACACAAGCACTGCTCCCAGCCTTGCACTGTCTAACAGTAAACACACACACACACACACACACACACCTCATTCAAATCTCGACATTATGCAATATTAAACGTTCACATAAGCAGCAGTTACATGCTCTGTGTGCAGGGCAATATCTCCGGATCTTTGCTGTTTTGGTCAGGCAGAAGGAAGGCCTCTAATTTGGTCTGAGAGATTTTTAATCTGGACAGACTATTCAGTTTGTAGAACATTGTGATGTTGAAATGAATATTAACAAGGTAACAGTCAGTGCAACATTAGGGCTGGGAGATGTAGTGAAAAATGTAGTGTAAAATAATATCCTATGCGTGATTGTCATGTACATTCAAATGGTTATAGTTATTTATTTCCTACAAAAAAAAAAAAAATAATCAGTATTATTTAGCAATTCAATTGATAAAAAGTTAACAATAAAACATTTTATATCACAAAACAATATATATATATTGCTGTTCTTTTGAACTTTATATTCATTAAAGAATATTAAGCAGCTAGCTGTTTTTAACATAATGATAAGATGTATTTCAAACTATTGAACGGTTGTGTATTCAAACTAGTTTCCAAGCACAAAATATTTAAAGTGCAAGCTAAATATTAATTTTTCTAAAAGATTTCACTGTTGCATTTTAGAAATATATTTTTTTTAACTATGTTAAATGCCACACACACAGACTTCTTTTTTATCATGAATATTTAAGATTTTATATATATATATATACGCCTTATAGTTCTTCCCCCCAAAAAAATCCCAGTATTTTAAGAAAGAAACAGAAATAGTTTTTTTTTTGTCAGTTGACTGACACTGTGCTTTATTGCTGTACAGGGATTTTATAAAACATTTCAAAAACAAAATATGTACCAAGAATTTATTTTTCTTTGCTCTCAAACATGTATTGAAATAATAGGCATATTTATATAGAATTTACAGAAGAAAAACACACACACACACACACAAAATAACACATTACATAAAAAAGCATTAATTTAATATTTAGATGATCTCTGCATATTTGAGCAAGCACATGAATCTGAATGAGTTATTTCTGGTGTCTTGAGATGGAGATGTCAGTGTTGTTAGTAAAGAAGCAATCAGTCTCTGACCAGAAGAGAGTCGAGTCTTAGACAAGAAAATATGGTTTTGGACTCCAGCTCGACCCTATTCTCTTGAATGAACTGGTCTCGACTACAACACTGGCAGATGTCCTCTACATACAGATCTTTGCCAAACAATTTCTGCCCATTATTTTGCCATCAAAACCAGATCTCCATTCATTTGAAGCCATTTTGGGTTGGAGGGTGAGGGTTTATATAACAGGATGGATGGTTCCACAGCTCCAGTTTAGACAAAGGGCATGATCCAATGATGTCTATATCTCCACAACATATCAGACTAAGCACAGAAAAACAGACAGACGCGCCGTGTACATAAGAGATCACATGCGTTAACATACGTTGCCTTTTCAACAACAAAGTAGAAAAATGGGTTCATACTGTACAGTTCTTTTCATTCTCTTTTTGCTTTATAGTATTGATGGCAAGACAATACTAGACATTATAAAATAGAGTTGTTGTTTTTTTTTTCAATAAATAAATGTTTCAAATAATCATAACCCTGTTAAGCAGTAGCGATGTAAAGCAGCTGTGGATCAAACCCATGAAGTGAGTTCCGGTCTCCGTTAGCACTGGCCTGCACATTGATTTTAATATGCGTCTGCAAGACTGCACAGCAGTGAAAGATGCTTTTAAACCACCGTCCAATGGAATGGGGAAAGGGACTATTCACATTAGGTGGGACATATACAGACAGAAGAAGATATGCGATTCAAAAGCTTTATAGCAGCCCATTTTTAGAGCTGTCTGTAATGATTAATAAAGCCAGAAAGTACTACTCACAAAACTGGGGCTTAAAATAATCTTTACAATATGTTAATTTGAATAAATGTTAAATAGTGTTTCACACTGAAAATAAATTACCGTTTCAATACAATCATTAATCACAACTGGTTATACAAATCATACATTTTAAGTCACCGTTTTTC